>NC_056725.1:1373142063-1373144563 GCF_019279795.1 Protopterus annectens | reverse complement strand
TTGTTTTATAAATAATTCATTGAGAGTACACATCAGTGTGCTTGATATTACAATTTGTTGTAAAGAAATTCATGACTGCAACACATAAGGGGTTGTTTACCTTGCCACCTGCAAGTCTTGTTCATCTTTTTCATGGGTAAGACTATACAGAATTTCAACCGCAAAATATATGAATAAAATTTAACTATAAAAAATAAAAAGATCAGAACAATTCTCTGGCTAAACATTCTTTATTGTGTCCATCTTTCAAGAAATTCACTTTTTTGTATTAAAAGCTGTTAGTATGACAGACTTTACAGGGAATTACAAGGTGCATCTAGAATGCCACGAATTTCAAATGTGGAAAGTGCAGACAATGTCATTTTTATCAATAATTCATCAAGCGTACACATCAATGTGCTCAACATTACAATTTGTTCAAAGGAAAGACATGACTGCAACTCACGAGGAGTTGTTTACCTCAACTCCTGCGAGTTGTGTTCACGTTTTTACATGAGTAAAGCTATACGGAAGTTCAACTGCAGAATATAAGAACACATTTTAACTATAAAAAATAAAAATCAGAACAATGCACTCACTAAATATTTTTTATTGTTTCCATCTTTCAAGAAATTCACTTTTTTTCATATTAGAAGCCGGCAGTATGACAGACTTTATACGGAATTACAAGGTGTGGCTAGAATGCCGTGAATCATGTTGGCAAATTAAACTTAATTCAGATAATCACCCAGGCTTAAATTAGAGCATTAATATCAAATATTTCCTGTTGGCTCAGAGAATTTAAATAGTTTTAGTACTGGGTTTATTGCTGACTTGATTCAACATTGTATTTTCTTTTTGGTCTTCACTTCCATGATTTTATTGACCTTAGAAGATTGGTGTAAAACATGAATACAGTATTGTGATTGGTGTTTTGTTTGGTCACATGACCGATCTTTTCACTTTTTTTTTTTTAAACTTGTTCATGGTATTGCATTTTGAAAAAGATTTTTTTAAACTCAGTAATGTCTACCAGAAGTCAGATAACTGAATGTGATTCTTCTGACTGGGACTTCCCATGATTTTGACTCAAATTTTTGCTCTGTCTCCCTTAATCCCTCATTAAACTGATGACTTTTGGAGAAACAGTGGATAACTGCACTTAATAAATGACAATAATTAGAGTTATAGACTTATTTTACTTCAGAAAATGTTTATTCATTGGTTCATAGTTTCATAGGTGTATACTAGGCTAAATGCCTGGAGCTTTTACAAGCCTAGTCCCAAAAAATTGCCCAGGCACCGTGCCACCCGATGTTAGATCACAGTGCCCATATCCAGTAGGGCAATTGGATGATCCCTGGAGTGAACTTTCTGTTACTCATCCACTCATCAAGATTTCTTTTGAAGAGGGCCAGCGAGGTGATCTGCTTGACATGAATGGGAAGCTTATTCCAGAGTATGGGCAGTCTTTGGGAGATGAACCTGTCCCTCCAGCATGTTCTGTTAATTGTGGTAATGAGGTTGTGATCTCTGGAGCATGTGGCATGGGGGGACTGGGATTTCTTTAGGTGTAGCATTTCAAGTAGGGCTGGGTTAGACATGGCTTTGTAAGTCAAGCAAAGATCACCTCTAAATAGATGATAAGAGACTGAGCACAGCTGAAGTTTCTTGAGTCTGTCCATGTAGGACATGTGTTTAAGACCTAGGATCCTTTTTGTGAAGTAGTTTTGTGGCCTCTCCAGCTGTTGTAGGTGTCTTGTCAGGTACATGCCAAACAGGATGTTATATTTGATGACTGGTCTAATGAGGGATGAGTAGAGAGGAATCATGACCTCTTTCTTCCTGGATGCGAAACCTTTGGTTATAAGATGTGCCATGTAGAAGAACTTTCTGACCACAGTGGCAATGTGGTGGTTGAAGGTGAGGTGGCTGTCGACCTAGGTGCCCAGATCTGTTATGGCCCAGTGTTCAGTGGACTCCCATCAAAGTGGTAATTCGTGGGAACTGAGTTTTTTTCCAAAGGGGATGATAACGCATTTTTGGCATTAAGCTTCAGGCCATGATTCCGACACCAGTCATTGGTCTCAGAAAGGCCCTTTTGTAGTATGTCTGCATCACTTGGGGAGTTGATAATGACTCCTAGCTTGCAGTCATCAGTGAACTTGGTCAGCCAGAGTCCTTCTGTGCTGGCCTGGACTTCCAAGAAGTAGATGCCAAACAGGAGAGGGCCCAGAAATGAGCCCTGTGGGACTCCACTCATGACTGATCGACAGTCTGATTTGGAATCCGCAACTTTCACTCTGTGGGTCCTGTCTGTGAGCCAATTTGTAACCCACTTATTGATGTAAGGATTTATGCCTAGTTTGGTGAGTTTATCAATGATACCTGAGTGGGGGATGGTATCAAAGGCCTTGGCCAGGTCAAGGTAGGCTGTATGGGCTGCCTTACCCTCATCCACAGCCTTGGTGACTGCCTCAAAGAAGTCAACCAGGTTCAGCAGGCAGGATCTCCCCTTGGC
>NC_056725.1:1373107063-1373134563 GCF_019279795.1 Protopterus annectens | reverse complement strand
CAACACCAAAGGCCCCACAAGAGCAGTACCTGCTGTAAAACCAATAATTAAGATACCCTGCAGATGGAATAGCACAAACACACCCAATTACACCAGCAGCATCCATTGCACAATAGTATAAAATATGAAAGCCCCACACATACACTTGTGTATTCCCAGGCACTCTGCACCATTGGTGTATACAGACGGGGAACTTTTAATATGTATATGTTAGGGGCTGCCATAGCTTTGATTCACCAGCATTTGTTGGAGACTGACGGTGGTGTGGAGGATGATGCTGACAACCATCTCAGGCACCAGAGGAGGAGAAGAGTGTTCAGACCCAGGGTAACCTAGCAGGGGCTACATGGTCTGGAGATAGTAGAGTGTTACAGGGTGGACAGGGACACCATACAGCAACTTGTTGAGCTGTGCCGGCCATGCCTCAGAACCAGAAATAACAGAGGAGAACCCATCCCAGTGGACACAAAGATTTGTGTAAGCTTGAGAATACTAGCCATAGGTACCTTTCAAAGGCCAACTGGGGATATCATGGGGATCTCATAGGCATCAGCATCCAGGGTACTCCACCAGTTCCTGGATACCATGTTACCACATGCCAATGAGCACATATACTTCCCCCGAACACAGGAGAAGTTGGCTAGCAATATGCGTCTCTTCCACCGTGTGGCAGACTACCCAGAGGTACTGGGTGCAATAGACTGCACACACATACACATCAAGATACCACCCGGTGAGAAGGGTAGGTGCTACATAAACCACAAGGGATACCCCTCCATCAACTGACAGGTCATGTGCAATGCCCAGGGCATTATCATGGATGTGTGTGCTGGCAGCCCTGGAAGCTATCACGACTCCCACATCTGGTATGCCTCACAGCTGTATCAGGTATTTGTCAGGGGGGACATCCCATATGGCCACCTGGTGGGGGATGCTGGCTATGCACTGGAACCGTGGATGATGACTCCCATCAGAAATGCACACACAGCCATGCAAGAACACCATAATGAGACACATGCAGAAACCAGAATCATCATAGAACATGTGTTTGGGATGCTGAAATCATGGTTCCATTGCTTGGACATATCTGGTGGAGCCTTGCAGTACTCTCCAGGCACGTGTGCCCACATCTTCATAGTATGTGCCATGCTACACAATATGATCCTGCGGAAACAGCTGCAGCAGGGGCAGAATGGTGAAGGCCCTCACAGCCCACCACCATTGCCAAGGGCCCCACAGGCACAGAGGGACTCAGACCATGAACACCCTGTGCCAGTCCCAGTAGGCAGATGGAGGCATGCCCATTATGCCTATGCCTTGGCAAAGAGGAAACGTATAGCACACATACTGACAGTGTAGGCACCTAGGGACTGACACCCTTCTCTACCTGCACACACAGCAAATATGGATGGCAGACACACACGACCACCTGTAAATTGTCATGTATAGGTGGTCTACTGTGTGCGTCCTACATAGGCAGCCCTCAACTATTGTACAAACAACTGCAATTGGCACAAGGTAAGTCAATACCTGAACAGTAAATTAAGCTATCAGCATGTGTCCATACTGTATGTATAGGTTCATAGATACATAGGTAGGTACATGCCTAACTGCCCAAGGCCAGTCATAAGCATAGCCAAAAAGTGTCTGCTGTCACCACCCCATTGATTAACTAAGTCCCTCTGTGGAGCAGAGCCAATTGCAGGATCCCTGGGATGTATCCACTGTTCCCTACCCACTCTGCAAGGATTCCCTGGAGTGTTAGTGAGGGGTTTCATATAATGTAATCAGGGATGTAGTTCCAAATAACGGGGAGTACCCGTGACAGGAATCTGTCACTCCAGCATCTTCCAGTTATGGTTGTGGCAAGGTGTAGCTCATTAC
The DNA here is from genome assembly GCF_019279795.1 of Protopterus annectens. Lineage (NCBI taxonomy): Eukaryota > Metazoa > Chordata > Ceratodontiformes > Protopteridae > Protopterus > Protopterus annectens. The sequence continues at coordinate 1,373,132,679 of NC_056725.1, read as the reverse complement.
AGTGTGTGGCTCACTGTGACATGGATGTCCATAGGTGGAGCATATCCATTAAGCCTGACTTGGACACGGCTTTGTTGGCCAGCAAATATGATCCCTGAGTAAACGAGATGCCACTGAGTAATGCATGAGTTTGTGCAGTCTGGCAGCATAGGACACATGTCTGAGGGCATTATCCCTCTATGTGAGGTACCTTTGTGGCCCTTCCAGCTGTCAGATGTGTCTTCTGAGGTACATCCAAAATGGGTTATCATACTCGATGATGCAATTGATGACTGATGAGTAAAGGGGCACAATAACCTAAGTTTGTTTTGATGTGAACCCTTAAGTAATCAGATGGCCTACATAGATAGAGGTCCTAACTACTTTGCACATATGACTGTCAAAGGAGAGATCACTATGTAATGTAGTCTCCACATACCCATTACGTCATCTGAATTATACTGTCTGCCACTCATGTGTTAATATGTGTGTATGTAGTTTCCCAAAATGGAATGACCATGCAGTATGTGGCCTTTAGCTGGAGGCCATCACTCTAACACCCTGTGTTGGTCTATGTGAGTCCCCTTAAAGGATGTCTCTGACAGCTGGACTGTCAGTTATGGCTCCCAGTCTGCAGTAATCGCCAAACACGGCCTGCTATTGTCCACCTGTGTTAGCCCGTACCTTCGAGAAGTACATGGCAAGCAGTAGAGGTCCCAAGACTGAGTCATGTGGGACACCAGTTGTGACCAGTCAAGGGTTGGACCTGGAGGCTGGTAGGCTTACCATGTGGGTTCTGTGTGTAAGCCTGTTGGCAAACCATCCTGTGATGCATGGGTGTGTGTACTGGCTGGTGCATGTAGAAATAATACCTGAGTGGGGAATGATGTCAAAACCCGTGGCGAGGTCCAGGTAGTATGTGCAAACTACCACACTCCACACCTGAAGTCTAGGTGGCTGTAAGATGTCAAACTGGTTCAGTAGGCCTGATCTGCACTCAATCAAGGTGATCTGGGTTGGGTCAAGTGTCTGGAGGCTACCATTGTCTATGTTCATGAATGCCATGAGGATGCGCTCCATAGCCGTGCGGATCAGGCTACTCAGACCTATGGGGTGGTAGTTACTATGGTCAATTGTGTCACCACCTTGGTGGAGTGTAATAGCTGTTGCCATGTGCCAGTGAATGGCCATGTAGCCTGTGAAGAGGCTGATGGTAAATTGCTAAATTAGGCGGGGGGGGGGCACTTTGTCTTGTAGTGTCTGCAGGATGCAGTCTGGGACACCATCTGCCTCCATTGATGCTCTGTCATGCAGTTTGAAAGGGCCATTACCACCTGTATGTCACAGATGTCTGGGATACTGTACATTTTGGATATTGTTGTGGGCCCAGTAGGGGGTGAAGCTTGCTCCGAATGTATCATCAAGTGTGTTGGTGATATCAGTAGGGTCAGTATATTCAGTGCAATATAGGACCAGCACAGTGCAAATCTGTGTGTTACTGCTTACATCCTTGACATAGCCAAAGAAGCCTTTGTGGTCATATTCTGAATCCATGCATATTTACCTGTGGATGTCAGCCTTGGATGATTACATGAGTAACATAAGTATTTTGCTAATACTGGTCACGGATGTCTGCATGTCTTGGGAGTTGCTGTTGTTCTGGACTACTGTACTACTTCTGTTGTATAGCCTGTATAATGCAGGGGTTCAGCAGACTGGTGTCCTTGTGTAGGAGTAGCTAGTCCTGGTTTACCATTGATGGCATGACCCATACATCTTTGTAGGTGCTTATAGAGTGCATTCGTAATTCTGTCTGTATCTTAAGTAGTGTCATCCCTGAGCATGGGGGCTGTGAACCCTCCCACCTCTGTCATTAGTACTGTGGATTTATCTGTAGGAAAGGTATTCACTGTGTGTTCCTTGTGTGGAGGAGATAGTTGGGAGTAGAACTCATCAGTGAATAGTTCATGGTCAGCTTTAAACAGTGACCGGTTTACCTCTGCTGTAGTACACCTGTTGCACATGTCAGTGATTACCACTTCTAGTATGTTTTCACCTCTCGTTAGTCAATCCACCAACTGATATGGGCCATATGAGGTGATAAATCCCAGGAAGTGCTGGGCCTGGAAATGCATACTCGAGTAGGTTATCCAGTTAAATGTAGGGTAGCCGACATTGATCAATAACAGGGTGTCTGGTAGGACTGTCATGTTTACCACTGTCTCCAGATAGTTGTAGTGGTGCTCCTGGGTCATGGAGGATTATCTGTAGCAGCTCACAGTTTGCATTGCAGTCGTGGCTGATGTTAGCTGCAAATGGATGATCACAGAGATATCATACTGCCCCACTAACTTGGAGGTGTAGGTATCCCCGATTAATATGGATACACCCCCTCCATGTCTGTGCCAGTCCATGTACAGTGGCCAAAATGTGTGTTATGGGTTGTAGTCTCATAGTGCCGGTATGCTCACAGGAGCCTTATACAGGTCCCAGTCACAGAACAGATGTAGATGTTGTCCATATTGAGGGGTGCTGTGAGTGCGTGCATGTTGTGAGTACAACCCCTGGTGTTGAGTCACCTAACCCTCATTGGTTTCACTATTGTGCAGTTCATGGAGGTGAGATCCACTTCTGAGTCCTGCCTAAAAATGGCACCATGGGTGCACCAATAGCCTTGACCAATATTCCAAAGCCTTAGGCTGACACATGCAAGTTGGTATGGCATTGTTGCAGCCATGTATCCCATCTGTGCTTGTGTCCTACCTTTCCTGTAGGTAACCTACTGGTAAGCAATACAAAGCCTGAAATCTATACATGTCCACTAGCTTCCAAGATAGGCTTTTGGTGTGATTATGTATCAGTAGTCTGTATGCTATTGCTTTACTTAACTGTTGTCTGACTACATGGTGATTTTACACTGTATATTGCGATCAGAAAACTCTGTATAATCACATATGATGTTGGAGATAGCCTGCACTGTAGAGATTCACATATAGGTAGTAGGCTATCTGCCCAAGGGCATTTAGAAGCATAGCTACAGTGTGGTGGCTTTACCTGCACCACTGATGAAGTAACTGAGCCTCTGTCAAGCATAGCCAATGAAGTGATTCCAGGCAGAGTTGCCGGAAGCTGTTGAAGACTGGTGTGCTGTAGGGTGATAGGGGCACATAGTGATCTCAAGAGGGCATGTTAACATGGTAAACCAACAGCATTTAATTTCCCCAACAGGTCTTGCAGCTGTAGAACTGGAGTGGCTCCCCCACACCCTGGCTGTATGTTTCTGGGACACATGATCCCAGGGGTGTATATACTGTTGGCCAGTCACACATCAAGGTTTCCCCTGAAGTGTGTCAGTGAGGGGCTATGCCAAATGTAGTTAGGATGTTAATGTATAGTCTCTCAATTCATGTGTTATGTCGGTATTTCGAGAAGCTCACTGGGTGTGGGTGGCTCCGTCTGTTGTGTAGCCAAACTTACACATAGGCTTCGTGGACATAGGAAATAGGCAGAAGGAACGTTAATGTCAATAGTGTAATGGCTACAGCATTCGCATAATATCTGTGCAGTCCTGGTTCAAATCCCAATAAAGTCAGATATGATTTACATGTTACATAGTATACCTTAACCACAGCTTGCATATATAAGTAGTATTCTACAGAATAATAAACATTTGGAACACACAACCGCTGAAATGTGCGTTAATCACCCTTGCACTACCAGTGCCTGCTCTGAGAGGTAAAATTACCACTGCCAGGATTAGAACATGCAACCATGTACACAATCTTCACAATAACCTACCACTAAGCTACCTTGGGATGTACCAATGGCAGTTGTATATACTGACAGGTTAAAACACAAAAGGTGGGAATGTGTATAAATAGGACAAACCGGCATGTACCCAATGAAAGGTGTATGCTATATATATATATATATATATATATATATATATGGATCCCCTTCAGTTTACCGAAATGCCACAATGCCGAAACACAAATCACCGACACCAAAAGACCGACAACACAAAATACCGACAATACACACAACCATACATGCACTAACCGTAACCCAAACCCTAACCCTAAGGTCCGACACAACCGCACACTTACCCTACCCGCACCCTAACCCTAACTCACTTAACCCACCCCTAAACCCACAGTCTGTCACTATCGCATACACCCTACCTGCACCCTAACCCTAACTCACTTAACCCACCCCTAAACCCACAGTCCGTCACTATCGCACACACACCCTACCTGCACCCTAACCCTAACTCACTTAACCCACCCTAAACCCACAGTCCGTCACTATCGCACACACCTACCTGCACCCTAACCCTAACTCACTTAACCCACCCTAAAACTACAGTCCCTCACTATCGACACTTACCTGTCCGCTCCTAACACTAAATCCCTCACTCTATCGCACACTTACCGAGTCCGTCGGGTTCTCACCTTGTCGGTCATCTGCGTTGTCGGTGATTTCGGTCCGACGGATTCCTTGTCGGTGAAGTGAGGTTTCGGGCATCTAATGGGGATCCATATATATATATATATATATATATATATATATATATATATATATATATATATATATATAGATATATATATATATATATATATATATATATATATATATATATATATATATATATATAAATCAATATATATATATATATATATAGAGAGAGAGAGAGAGAGAGAAGGAGAGAGACAGATATATATATGTCGATATATGGGGATATACATATATATGTAGATATATAGATAGGTTAACAACATCTACATAACCATGGAGGTACATATAAATGGGATACCTACCAAATACCGACTGCTTGACATACCTACCCGCATAATCACGAGGCTTAAAGTCAGAAAGACCACAGTACCGAAACACCAGAAGCGCGAGGTTTAAAATCCTGATGTTAAGGGACATTTAGTCAGTTCTTCTGGTGTTGCGGTTCAGGTAGGTTACTGTGTGTAAGTGTGTTTCTGAGGGCTGTAGTGTATGTAAGTGTGTGTTCTGAGTGTGGTGTGTGTTCCTGGGGGACTGTAATGTGTGGGTTTGGGTTTGCTTTGTGCGTCTGTTTGGGCGATCTAGTAGGTAGAATATTAAAGTGGGGGGTATGGGGGTGCAGACACCCACATGGGGGTGTAGGGGGGCTTGCCCACTTGCTCATACATAGTGTAGGATGGTTTGTTTGGATGTGGTGGGTAGCAGTGTGTCTGTGTGTGCGGGGGTGTGTTCCATGTTTGTGTTACTTTCGTGAGTTACTGTCGCTGTCGGTAATGTGGGGTATGGGAGTCTGGGCCCGGTACTGTGGGCGTTGGAATTGTGTGGTTTTGGGATTCCGTAGGTATCCCATATACAGCGGTTGAAGTGTTCATATATGAGTATAACATGGACCATAGCAATCACACATTCCGCCATGACCAAACTTTATGAAAAAAGGATATGGAGAGTATATGCTTATACACTATTACAAATATGTGCTATGGACATGAGCCAATGATAGGGTTACCACCTGTCCCACTTTGTGAGGGACAGTCCCTCTTTGGGCGGTTGTGTCCTGACCAAAAATATTAAACGTGGCAAATGTCCTGAGATTGTAGGACATAATTATGTCCCATATGTAATGTAATTGTTGCATACAATAGTTCTTTCTGTATCTAAAATACCTACATGTACAAGAAATAGGATAAACAACTAAAGTGTTACAAGAATAAGCTTATATTTAGGCAAAAAAGGAAAATACTATCCCTTGTACTGACCGTGGGTTTGTCTCGGCCTGTAAAATCTGATGTGTGTCCCAAAAATGTCCCACTATGGCCATTTGAAAATGTGACAACCCTAGCCAAAGAGGGTCAGTCACCAACACAACTCCAATAACTGCAAATACCTATGACAGAAATACACAGCTTTCATGTAGCAACACTTTATTACATTCCGATGTATTGCTGAATGGATTCAATGACTAACATCACCTGCATGCTATACAGGAACCAATTAACAGTGCCTTAATGAATCAGCCTGCAATTACCATAGTATTAGTCCACTTAAGGATAGGTGTTCAAATAGGGAAGGAACCCTCACGCACATATTGATTATGTATAAAAGCAGTTCCTACACACCTGCATCTGCTATGTACACCCACCATCACCCCCACACTTAAACAAATTACAATACAAACTGTAATAACATCATAAATCATTCACTCACTGTACGACATCTGCAGAAGCCTTAACATACCTTGTCAGAGACACACTAACATGGCCCTATGTGAAATAGTTACTGTTATACAATGGAACAGCTGTTGATGTTACAGGGTTTGCTTGCACTAATCCCATTTCAGAGGGTTGTGTGTACACCCAGAAGTGTTACCAATTCCTGATTAACAGCACAGTATGATACACATGTGCACCAAACCAAGGATGTCTGGTGAGCACACTGTAAATCACCTAACAGTTCATGCATAGCCATACAGCCTTGAGCTGCCCAAACATCCTTGCCAGACTGAAACATCTGCAGAAGTATCAGGTACAAACAAACCCTGATTAAGTAGCAATGTTCTGAAATATAACAGCTGTACTCACATGTAGAACAACATCTTCTAGCCATTACACACAATCCAAGGGAGTCATGAAGCTAATATACCTCTGTCTGTCTCCATATAGCTGTTGAAATACATCACAAACAACACATCCTGGCCATCTTCCTCAAAAGTAAGGCAAACGAACAATGCCCAAGTGGAGTACTAAGTTATACACCACTGTTGCCATGGTATTGGCTAATGGAGTAGCTGCACAGCTTATGTGCATCTAATTAACTAATTTGGAACACCAATTGGTGGTCAGGATAGCACGTTACCAATATTTAACTATAAAAGGATGGCTTATCACACATTCAAACCATCTGTATATACCAACAGAACATTACAGAGAAGATTGAAACACAAACTGAAAAGGATTGAATTAACAGTCAACGACACCTCGGGTTACTAATAAGGTATGTAGAACACTCAGTATGTCTGTGTATGTAGTACCTGTTCTGTAATATTTAAAGTGTACGCAATCCATATAGTGGAAACAGTTATCTTGTAGTGATGTATCGTTGAGCATAGTAACGCTTGTAGTATTTATGTGTGTACTGCTGTAGGTCACAAGGCAAACACCGCATACACCACAAGGGATGCTTTATAAGGGCTTTGAACCCAAATATTCCTCACCAGCTGCTGTCAGTGGCAGGGCTTGTCCAACAAGTATGTGCTATAACAGGGGATAGTATATGTTGATATATTGTAACAGTAGGCATATGTATGGGTGTATTACTGAGACTAACATGTCAAAGGTTGGCCCACTGTGCAATTATGATTTGCACTGTGGGATATTGTGCCAATAACTGTGTAATGTACAGTATTGTAAGCAGATATGTATTACAAGTTACATAGAATTACTGTTATGTTAGGCAAACATTATTTATGTCTATTGGCATTTACAATACACAATAACAGGATACATATGACTTGTAGTCACCCAACAGTTTATCAACATGATAGCAAAATAAAATGGAAGAGCTAGTTAACTATGCATGCACATAAGACATGTAATAAGTGCAAAGGTAGGTACTAGGCTGTCTGCCCAAGGGTATTTATAAGCCTAGCTATTGTGTGTTGGCTTCCGCCACCCCCTTAGGTTAGTTCCCTGTGCTTCTGAATGGCAGAGCCATTAGTTCCCTGTGCCTCTGTCCAGCAGAGCCACTGCAGTGATCCCCGGGGTACATGTCTGTCTCCCATCCACCCATCAAGGTTTACCTTGAAGAGTGCTTGTGAGGGGCCCTGCCTGATGTACATTGGAATCATGTTCCAAAGCATGGGGAGTCTCCGGGTCAGGAATCTATCCATCCATCACGTCCTAGTCATCGTTGTGGTTAGGTGTATATCCCTAGAGCATGTGACTCTCAGGGGCTTCTGTTTAGGTGGAGCATATCCAGCAATACTGGGGTGGACATGAGCCTTGTATGTCAAGCAGAGATCACCTGTGAGTATGCGGTATGCAACCGAGTACAGTTGGAGTTTCTTAGGTTGGGCTGCATAGGTCATCTGTTTGAGGTGAGTAATCCTCTTGGTGTGGTACTGTTGTTCTCTTCCAAGCTGTTGCAGTTGTCTCGTAATGTACATCCCAAATTGAGTGTTGTATCCTTTAATGGGTCTAATAAGTCATGAGTAGAGAGGCACAATGGCCTCCTTTGTTTTGGATGTGAACCCGTTAGAGATTAGGGGGGCCACGTAGAAGGATATTCTAACCACCTTGTCATTATGGGTATCAAAGGAGAGATTGCTATCTACTGCGGTTCCCAGATCCCTTATTACCTTTTCTGTATGTAGGGGACTAGCACCTATGTGGTAGTCCATGGGTAATTAGTTTTATCCAAAGGGGATGACTATGCACTTTTTGGCATTCAGCTTGAGGCCATGATATTGACACCAGGTATCCGTCTCAGTGCGACCCTTCTGGAGGGTGTCTGTATCAGCTGGGGAAACAATTATGGCCCCTAGTTTGCAGTCGTCTGCAAACCTTTTCAGCCAAAGCCCTCTTGTACTTGCCTGTATGTCAGAGAAGTATATACTGAACATGAGGGGTCCTAGGACTGAACCCTGGGAGACGCCACTTGTAACTGGTATACAGTCGGACCTAGGGTATGCAACTCCCACTGTGTGGGTTCTGTCCATGAGCCACTTTGCAAACCATCACATGACGTAGCGGTTAATGTTCAGGTGGATGTGTATGAGGTTTGGAGGTACCCAATGTCTCTGTGACTGAGATCCCATGATGATGTGCTCCATAGCCTTGCAGACCAGACTTGTTAGGCCTATAGAACAAAAGGTCCCATGGTCCATTGTGGTGCCACCTTTGTGGAGTGGGATAACTGTTGCTGTGCACCATTCAGGGGGCAAAAAGCCCGATGCAAGGCTATTATTGAACATGGTGCATAGGTGGGGAGCCAGTACATTCTGAAGGTCATGTAAAATGCAGTCTGGGATGTTGTCCGGTCCCATGAATGCTGTGATATTGGCTTTAGAGTGTGCAGCTTTTACCTGCATAGTTGTGATTACAGGGACTCTGCACTCTTCCTGTATAGATATGGGCCCTTTAGGGGGTGAGAGGGAGGAAAGGTAACACTGAATTTATCTGCCAGGATGTTGGCAATATCAGTTGGTTTTGTACTGTTCGTGCCTTTGTGCTGTAACTCAGAGCAGATCTGGGTGTTGACATCGAGATATTTGACATAGCTATAGAATGCTTTGTCATTGTCATTGGAATTAGGGGTGGTTTTGTTTCCGTAGCTAGCTTTGGAGGATCTTATAAGGGATTTCACCTTCTTACTGAGGCTGACCAGGGAGCTCCTCCATGCATGGGATTGTACTCTCTTTTCCAACAGTGTCTTCCTTCTGTTGTACAGTTTGTTTATGGCAGGGGACCACCAGATTGGCTTCCTTAATTAGGAGTATAGCGTCTTGGTTCTGTTTGGGATAGCATGATCCATGTACTCGTGTAAGTGCTTATAGAGTGCATTTGTGTAGGATTCAGCAGTTGTAACTGTATTGTCCATCTGCATGGGTGTCATGAAGTTCACCACGTCTGTCTTAAGAAGCATGAAGTTGGCTTTGTAGACATATTATACTGTGGTTCCCATAATGGGGCGTGGGAGCGGGATGTGGATATCAAGTGTGTTCAGCTTATGGTTGGATCGGACCAATGAGAAGTTGACTTCAGGTGTGGAACACCGGTCAGTCATGTTAGTAATGCCTAGGTGGAGGATATTGTTGCCCCTGGTGGGTGTGTGGATAAGTTGATTCAGGGCATTGGTGTTTACGAATTCCAGAAAGTGTTGAGCTAATGAGTTGGTACACGAGTAGTTTTCCAAGTTAATGGTGGGGTAGATTCAGTGAGACTATGTGATGAGTGTGGTGTGGTGCGAATGTTTACCTTCTCCACATGACTGTCAGGGTCAGTCTTGGTTGGAAAGAGCTTTACCTCCAGTTTGGCTAGATAAGTGCACCTCTCACAGGTTGTAGTGTTGGGTGGTAGGTGGAGAGGGTTGTCTGTGTACATGAGGCAATGTCTACATTGCCTCAAGATGTCCAGATTCATCAGATAGACAGGAGAGAATACTGGCAGCTGACCCTTGGACATGCCTGAATATAAAACTAATTTCCCCTAGATAAGTGAAGAAAGTGAGTACAAGAGCTATTTTACTCTAAGCAAGTGAGAAAATTATGTACAAAACCTGTTTACCTCTAAGTAAGACTAAGGAAGACTGAGTGCTATAGTAATTAGTAGCTTATGTAGTGCTTACAAGTTCTGGACAAGTGCTGAGCATGAATAAGCAATCCAGATAGGGTCTTGGATAACATAAACACACTGTCCCCTCCCCATAGGTACACAATCATATATCCATGTACATCACAGAGCCCCTGTACCCACAACTATGCAGGTACAAGCTGCACTCAGGCTGCATGGGACCTGTCCACATCCCAGGTTGTATCATACACATATGGCAAAACAAGTTGCTCTCCACATACACATCATGTAAAACATAGCTTCATGTCAGGCTGTGTACACATTGTATGGTGCACACCAACAGGTATCACAACCCACAAAGGGGGAGACACCACTGATAATGGGAAGTACTGCACTACTACCCTGCTGAGTCTGGTCTGAAAGGCCATGAACCTTGATCAAATTATTTGATGTCAGCAGTACAGATGTAGATGACAGTAAGGTTGATTTCACACTGCATATCATAACCTTGCCAGGTCACAGGACATCATCACCCATACTGTGTTTCACCTACACTCAGTATACTAGATGTACATTCCTATGTCACAGGAGTGTTTTGCAATGGGACTGCTGGCAGAACCAGCACTACAGAAGGTGTCTGAACAATACATGCACATCATACCAGTGCCAGCTACAGTAATACAGGGTTAATTAATCGTACTCCCCCTCATTGTAGTCCATACCACACAGACTAACAGAATGCATCTGCCTATTGAAGTAAGCAAATGACTATGACCTAGGAGCAATAGCCGACTCAGAGTGTTGTGGACAACATACAGAAGGGGCTTTGTGGGTGAGGTGTGTGTGACATATGGCCACAATCTGACAGCTACATATTGCATTGTCATCCCTATGTTAATAACCCTGTACCCATGAACTACCACCTAGGCAGCGGTCAACATAATGGACACTGTGTGTAAGGGATGCAGCTGGGCAGTTGTCTTTCCTGTGATAGTTACATCACCATACCTGTCAGGTAGTCATATGTGGCAACCCTAATCATGACAAGGTGCCATCCATGAATATAGAAATCATTGTCCAGCCATACACAACACTCAAGTGACCCATATCAGATCACATATTTCCTTTAAGGGGTATTGGCCATGTTCAGATGGCCTACATCAGCCTTCCCATTCCCCATCTCCACTATGTAGCATGATGCATACCCTGAATAAATCCATGTCCAACCCAGTGATGTTGGACATGCTACATGTACACATCCTGATCTCAAACACATACTTCATGGACATCCACCTTCCTAGTACTAGGATCACCACATGCTGGACAGATCCTTGTCCCATACACTTTACATAGTTCTGCCATACTATGCATTCCTGTCCAGAAAAGCTGCACATCACCCCCCCCCTCAGACATGGTGTGATGACCGCATGGTAAATGTATCATTAACCCTGTGGATCAGTTATGTGGCACTGTTCCACCTGGCCCCAGAGACCCGCCTGTCAACTACAGCTAGGTAACCTTTCATCCTAGATTCATACATGGCCCAGGGCATATAGCCTACTAGTTGACTTTGATGGTACATGCTATAGTTGATATCCATCCCTGCAAATACCATCTGGCTAGCCAGTGTCCCGTGTGTATCACATGTGCAACACAGGTGATACATGGCAGGATGTTGAACTGCTGTACAGTGCCGTATAGATGTATATGGCAGAACACATACATGTAAAACCTTCCATGAGCAAGTCTGCAGGGTCACAGGTCATGTCCGTTAAGGCAGTGTAAGTCTTTATATGTGACATATACACAGCATCAAGGTCGACTGCATTAATGTGGACACATCCAGTCATGTGCTGATAGGTAGGAACACTAGTACAGGCAAACAGACATGCCCACATCAAGACAGCATCCACATGGAGTATGAGCAATGTAATCAGGTGACACAGACACATATATGGCGATAATATCCACTCACCATTGAGTGTCACATGTGTGTGACACAAACATGCCAGTGGTGTCAGTGTCATGTAGATTTGCAAAGACAACTATTTAATCGTAATAAATGTGATACACATGTATGGTAAGTTGTAGCTCTGTATGTCTCTGTGAGTTACTGTGACCTGTCTCCATCATTATGTCTTCCAGGTATGCCACGTGCAAGGCTACCCCCTTATACTCACTTGGAGGATGAGGCCCTCATCCCATACTGACATGGCAATCATGATATCCTATTCAGTCATATGCCACAGGATGCACAGCAGCGGGATGCCCTGTGGATGGAACTTTGCAGGAGGGTTAATGATGTGGGTGGCCACAACTGCACATACTAGCAGGTGCGCAGACACTGTAAAGACCTCATTAGATGGGTGAAACAGTGTGCAAATGCAATCGCCAGGGAACAAGGTGCAACAGGTGGTGGACCACCAACCCAGCCTCCACTCACACGTACCAAGGAACTACTAGCCATCCTGGGGACACCTGCAGAACAACATCCGCAAGCTTTAGCTGATATTATGGAGGTGGGTGTCTCTCAACCACTGAGCCTGGAGTTGCTTGGTAAGTCACTACTGCACCTATAACACCTATATTCCATATAGTTGCATGTGTTACTGTACAATATGTAATGTGACATCATATGCAAGGCATGTATACACACATGCCACATACTATAGTATGCTGTTCTGTGTATGCACACATGTGCATACACCATAGTATAGTCTAATGTACTGGTGTATGTGTTAACATGCACATTGCACCCTGTAGCTATCATATAGGCATGGATAATGCTCATACTGCTGTGTTACTCCTATTTAGGTACCTCTGGCATTCCGCTGTGACAGCAGCCTGTTGCAGGTGAGACTGTTATTATTTATCAGGCATCTTAATGCACAGATCTATCTGCCATGTGGCCATTTACCACATGTACACATAATGTATGGTCCTGTCACAATATACAGGTTGGACCTGCAATGCATCACAATGGCTACCCATGTGCAACACTTGCAAACTATGTGAATCACCAACATGAATCCTCACAAACTGTCATTGCCAGATGTGTGGACAGCTGTGCATACAATGGTGGAGGTGCTGTTCACTGTAGGGACATGTACTACAGATCAGAACTACACATGTGGGGAATACAAACAGTACTACACAGTGAGCTGGAGTATGGCCAGCCCACAGGATTCACTGGTGTGGATCATAGCCCTGCTATGAATGTCACACAATGTGATGTGCTATCCTGACATGTCCATGACATCTAGTGGCCTGACTGCAACACTGCCTAACTATCCTGAAAAACATATCCCACATACCAAACATACCACCCTTTGTCTGCATAACCCTGTTGTCAGTGGAGCATATGATATCTATGGGTGTATGTCATATGGGACAACACAGACATGTGAAATAGATGCCTGTCACAATAATTTGGCCAACACATGTACACACATGGCCATGGAGGATGGCCAGAGACATGAAGCAACACACACAGTAGACATGATGTGCTTGTGTGTACACCCTGTTGTACAATGGCTACACATGGTCCAACTATGGCCTTTGTGTAATGGTTATATTGCAGATGTGGAACACTAGACATCCTACAGGCCTGTGCACATCTTGTGTAGGCATGACATCAATCCACCACATAAGATGTGTTGAACATTTTTAGTGTGTCATCACATGACAGCAGTCACCAGTACAGTATCCACATCAGCCCACAGATACAGTACATTCCCCTTGGTGGTGTCGGACATCAATGTCATCCTTGCTCCTCGTGTGTGTGTGTGTGTGTGTGTGTGTGTGTGTGTGTTTGTGTGTGTGTGGTACACAGATGTCATGTGGGACATGGTGTACCAATGAGTTCACCATGTCTGGCCATAGTTGCCAGGCAGCAGCAATATGGTTGTAGATGTGCAGGGGTGTCATCCATATACCCTTCAGTGACCTGTGTCACACATTCCACATCATGGTTTAGTGTGTATACACCTCAGTGACGTGGGCCACATTTCACAGAATATATGTATTGTATCTGAATTCAGTCATGGCTATGAACTGTGTCTGTAACTCACCCTGTATAGCAATAGAGACACCTCATGATTCCTTGCAATGGCCATGCACATCAGCTAAATGTGCAGTATATCTGTAGGGCAGACAGACAACACTGCATTGGGACACCATTACCCCACTGTATATTTGACAGGACACCATTTTGTTAAACATATATGCATGTCATTGCACAGATCAACAGATCACATGTTATACTACATGTGATTGTCAAGGTCATATGTCACACATCAGGCAGGTGTACTGTTAACCTGTGCTGATCTACATGGTGTAACACAGAGATGTATGCTAACTACTACTATGATTGTGTAATTTGCATGCCTTCTGCTATGACACATGCATGCTGTTGCGTGCAACCCAGGGATATATGATAACTTACACTTTTACTGCCTGTGCTGCATGCCATCTGTCGTATCACATGCATGTTGGGTGCCATAGCATGTGTGTGTGTGTGTGTGTGTGTGTGTGTGTGTGTGTGTGTGTGTGTGTGTGTGTGTCTATTGTACAGATTGTAATGTACAGTTCTTGTCTGCCCCTCACAGGTGATGTAGGTGCATTGCCCTCCTGTGGTCCATCTGATGTTAGTGTCATCACAGACTCTAGCAGTGATGATGAACATATGATTGAGGCACAATCAGGGTTGTCAGAGGCTGAATCTGTGCCATTGGTTGCCATTCCACCTATATCCCCCTCATCCCCACACACAGATCCTATGCCTACACATACCCCATCATCAGTGGCCATAGAGGAAGGACAGTTGGCGTGTGGTAGCTTGGAACAGGAAAGTGTGGGGCTATGGAAGGTGTGCCTGCACTCCATGGTGTCAACCAGCTGACTGGTGATGCCCCACACAGGCACGTGGCCAGTGCTGCTCATAGGAGGACTTCTGTCCAACATGCCCCTGCAAGATAGAGTGCAGTAGCTGCTGTTAACAGACGCATGTTTCAGGCTGTGATGGAGGCACAGGCACGTGCTGAATGGCACAACAGAGAAGATCAGAGGCTTCAGAGGGCTGCTGTCAATTCTTTAAACAACAACATCCAGACAATGGTAAATGCTCAACAGCAGATTGCTGAAGCTTTGGATAGACGATTGGGTGACATGTTGGAGTCCTTGACCATGGCATGACAATCCCAGCGCATGAGCTGTCTGTGTTGGAACATCTGGTAGGAGTGAGGCATCGGGCATGTGGACGTAGGCCTGCTACATCACCTGTTTCAGGTCTACATGAACAAACTACCTCACATGTCCGCTCCCATAGTGGTGGTAGCAGCAGCAGTGCAGCTGGTGCTGTGCTGTCCACACCACGACACAGCAGGCTACATGCACGTCACCCTGGATGGTCCCAACAGGGACACAGTCCCACTGGACAAGGGTTATCAGACAGTACCCAATCTGCACCTCTGCCTGGTAGTGCCCGGGCAACCCTTGGTAGGCACAGGTCACATGGCTGTGGCTGGACATCGTGAATTGTAAAACCTGGCCTGTACAGTCCGCAGCTGTCAGTAATGCCCCTGTGTAGGCCAGACACATGCCAGAACTGTGTGCATACATACACGCACACTGCGGAAACATATGTAGGGCACCGCAACACACATATGCATAACATCCACACACGCTCAATTAGATCAAAGGCCCTAACCCTCACACGCCTCATCCCTGATATCCACACCATTGGTGCAGGGACATGTTCATATGGTCTGATGCACAGGGTGAACAGACTAGGAAGATAAGTGTAGTTTACAATTGTTGAATACTGTTGACAGGCAGCAGACATACCATGTACTACAGGTGTACAATGCATTTTGTACTGTTAACAGTATGTGTCTTGTGTAACAACAGTAACTGCATGTTGGTTATGATGTTCTGCTTTCCTCCTTCAGATCTAATTGCACGTGCCAGTGGATGTCAGTGTTTGCTGTTAGTGTCCCGTATGTCAATGTGAACTACTCACAGGTATTTATGAATATACCAGCATGCACCTTGTAGCTGCCACATCACAGTGAGAATGTCCCACATTCCAAACACGTCTACTGATCCAAGAGCATGATAACTGTGTATTAAGCTACTGTGGCTACAGACATGAAATCCATACTGGGTGACATCACAGGTAGAGTTACATAGAGTGGAGAGGTAAGAGAGTGGTCTAGCTGATTACAAGGGTAGAGGTCAGTGGGAAGTGTGATGCCTCATTCGGAAGCAGTAATACACATTCTCATGACAGGATGCCAACACACAACTGCACCCATATACTCAGGTATTGACACACATGTATTCAGTGACACAGTAACACACCCACACACTCACGGATTCACCGACACAGTAACATACACTCACACACAGTTGCTACAGTTGAGGTGAGGACCCCTTCCTATGTGCAAATCTTCATTACAGTACTGTGCACCTAGATGATGTGCCACAGAGAATACACATGTACAGGTAGTCAGTATGGCCTAAGATCGGGGACATCAACATGGATAGTAGATTGCATCGCCTGGATGGGGGAGGGGTCTTATCAGTTCAGTATGGTAACATACATCCTCACTCCAGGGATCAGACAGCCATACACACACACACACACACACACACACACACACACACACACACACACACACACACACACACACACACACACACACACACACACACACATACACACACTGTGGCATTCACTATTGAATACACCTATGTCACGCACATACAGATACCTCACATGTGTGAGATACACACTCCTGCCTATGTCCTGTTTTCTACATTGCAGTCTGTACAAATGTCTACCCTAGTGTACAGGAGAGTGAGTAATGATTGAGATGTATTCCCCACCATACGTGACATATATGGACACACACACAACCACACATGCCAGTACTGTGAATCAACCACCTGCCTAGCTCATTATATGTATGACAGACGTACAGCAGTATTGCACATGTTACAAAGTGCACTGATGCTTCCTTTGGCAACAGTGCTGATATATGCACATGGGAGGTCTTACCTGTTAAAGGTGTCAAGTGATTTACCTTCGGTGTCATCCTGACCACTGTCTAAGTTGTGTGTTATGCCCTTCAATTAACAAAACCATTGCTTACCAGTTACACAGGTTATTGTAGGACCACTTGTGACACACCTGTGAGCTGTCCTCAGCAAACATCCATCTGCAAAGATGCCCCACCACTTAGTTATTTCCACACATCTGTCCATACCTGAGGTACATCTTTCCGTACATTCAGCATATCACTATATACAGTTGGCAATGTTGAGGCTGCATTGTAACTGCATGATGTACTAAGATACACATCACCTGCATACATCAGCAACTGCACACGCATGGTATCTGAACACACACCACTACATGTACATGTGTGTATGTCCTACAATCCTGTCATTTGGGCATGTTTGTAGGCATTGCAGTTGGTGAACATGTGTAATGACATACATGACACATGGACTGTTGTATGATATGACCGGTACAGAGGGAATGTTACCTCTGTCAACATTGATATCACACCTTATGCACTGTTAGCATTCAGCAGCCATGGACCTACATTCCATGTGCATGTGTGCAATGGCTGTACCCACCTGTCTGCACAAAGGACAACAGCTATGCTATTTACATGTATGTTGTGTGTGTGTGTGGCATGTACATATCCAGGGCAGGTACATGTATGTCATATCCAAACATGAGGGTGTTTACTGGTGTACAGCAACAGTCATCTGCTAATGCTGTAAATAACCAAGGGCCCCTGGTATGTGTACAGCTGACCTGGTTACAGACAGTGGTATCATTGCATTGCATAACACATGGTGCAACTGTGTCAGTACATGGGTACTCTGCACAGTTGATGTAGAGCTTGGTACAGTCCACTGGTCAATGGTCACATGGTGGTGTACTCTTATATGTCCTATAACATGTATGGAGGTGTGTTGGTGGTCCGAGGGCTTGGTGATGTCTGAGGTTTACATCCTAGAATGCAGCATTTGACACTGTGTCCTACACCTGACTCATCTGTGATGCCTTTTGTGGGAGTACCGGTCAGTACATGTGAGTGGCCTCTATGTATGTGGGGACACCACCACCTGGAATGGTCCGTACCTGTGTTATGGCCCACATGTCTGGTTCTGAGGTATATGGTGGTAGTGCTATTGTGCACTACAGAGCCTTCAGCCAGGTGTTCCTCACTGCACAGATGTCAGTACTCCCCATTGTTGGATCTACAGTGAGCAGCTGTGAGTATGGATGCTACACATCTAGCACTGGTTAGCATAAGCATACAATGCAATTGTCCTCTAGGTGTCAGGGTGTTATCCTGTGTTTAGGACATTTGCTTTGGAATGGCACTATATGGGTGAATGCGACTCAGGTATTATCCCCACTCCCTTGAACCATGGATGCATGTGATATGTCTCAAAGGCCTGTCTACTGTCAGCCATGTCATCCCAAAATGACAAACACTGGACAACCTTGTAATTACAGCAGGACATAGGCTCATTGTGTTGGTCAAGCAGTTGCCACTCCTAGCAAGACATCACTGCGAGTGGTAGTATTGTGCTTGGTATAGGATGGTACATCTAAGGTGACGGACAGCAGCAGATGTTGTGTATAAGACCGGTGTCAGATATATGTAGAGCAGCATTCCTGCTAACAATGACAACTACTAACACCAGAGTTCATTACAATGTGTTCTTTACATCTGTAATAGCATGGCCACTGTGGCCTTCCGTGTTTAGAATCAGAGTGCATCCCAGACAGCCCTGTGCTACTAAGTGTATGAGCATGCCCAGTATAACCTTGTGTAGATGGACACATAGTGCATTCCGAACAGCCCTGTGCTACTAAGTGTGTGAGCATGCCCAGTGACACTTTGTGTCATTTATGTGCCTCTATGTGTATGGGCATGGCCATTGTAACCCTGAATAGTGATAGTCGTCCATTCCACAGATGGGCATACTCCAGGTCAGGATGGATTCCTACTTTATAAATACACAGGTTCACAGGTATGTACATCTTAACTGCCAGCATCCCTGTTGATGTCCGCATTCCTAGAAGGTCATAATGACAGCCTTGAAATGTGTAGTCTGCGTGGCGTGACTCGTAACTATGTAGTATTATAATAGTGATCTGTAGATAGGGAGGTGTTCTGCTCCCACCACTGGTGTGTGCATGTGTGTTTGTCTCCATCTGTCTGGGGACTGAATAATGCTTTTAGACTGCTCACACTCCATACAGTTCCTATACCCACCTTTGGCAAGGCTGATGATGTCACCCACTTACAAATACACCTCTGGGAGTGCTGTGTCCCAGTAATCTCGGTAGCGTGTTTTGTAACTGTGTAATGCTGTAGTGTAATAAAGTAGTTAGGTCGGTGTTCTAATCCCAGACTTGCCAAGTGTGTGTGTGTGTGTTTATCCCCATCTGCCTGAGGACTGAATAATGCTTTTAGACTGCTCACACTCCATACAATTCCTATACCCACCTTTGGCAAGGCTGATGATGTCACTCACCTACAAATACACCTCTGGGAGTGCTGTGTCCCAGTAATCTCGGTAGTGCATTCTGTAACTGTGTAATGCTGTAGTATAATAAAATAGTTAGGTCTGTGTTCTAATCCCAGCCTTGCCAAGTGTGTGAGTGTGTGTGTGTGCCCCCCTATCTGCCTGAGGACTGAATAATGCTTTTAGACTGCTCACACTCCATACAATTCCTATACCCACCTTTGGCAAGGCTGATGATGTCACCCACATAGAAATACACCTCTGGGAGTACTGTAACCCAGTAATCTGAGTAGCATGTTCTGTAACTGCATAATGCTGTAGTGTGCTAAAGTAGTTAGGTCAGTGTTCTAATCCCAGACATGCCAGGTGTGTGTATGTGTGTGTGTGTGTGTGTGTGTGTGTGTGTGTGTGTGTGTGTGTGTGTGTGTGTGTGTGTGCCTGCCTGCCTGTGTGAGACAAGTACAGTGCTTTGTAGAGTATGCACTCTCTGTACAAATCACATGACCACCTTTGTCAATCCTAGTGTTGTCACCCACCTAGGTCTACACCTGTAGTTGTGCAGTAACTGAGTATTCACTGTAACGCATGCCCTAAAAGTGTTTTGCTGCAGTGTGATATGGTAGGTAGAGGTTCATATACAGGACCATGGCAAGTGTGTGTTTGTCTGTCAGAGCCTGTGTAGAGGTGGCTGTGAGTGTCTTACCATTGGACATGTTGGGGAGAGGATTTTGTAGTTTTCCTATATGGTGACCGTCTTATGACACATTGGCCACCTCATGAAGAGTACAGCTGTCAGTCAGCCACGGGACTGTGTTGGCAAGCCATACCCCTACATCTGGCAAAAGGCATGGTGAACAATGTATGCAACCCTGCTAGTACCCGGTATATGTCCTGCGCCCATGTGCCATGCACAAACACAGGTGTCTAGGATATCCCACTATGTTGCTAGTACCATGCACATTGATGACAGAAAGTAGGCATGGTGTGAATGCAGTGGCCTGCAGAGGACATGGCACCCTGTACAGTGGTACAATAGGCACATATTTGCGGACATTATGCCTTCACTATGTTCCCCATGGGATGCCTGCAACATATGTGGTGCCATCAAATGTGATCCACAGAGGCCATACAATGCCATACACATGTGGCCTGTATGGACCAATGCCACTGACACCAGGGAATACCTGTTTCATACTATCAATGCAGGTGCAGGGTCGACCTGCTCACTATAAGCAGGTTTCGCCACACCAGGACAGTATTGGCATATCGGGGGATAACAGTCTGTGTACACAACATGTGCCTGACAAACCAGGTACAGCTGTACATGTCACTGTACAGTATTGTGGGACATGCACATCCCAGGCAATGTCCATGTGAAGGACTATCAAACACAGACATGGCATGCTTTGCAAAGCTATGGCCATACACACTTGGTAACCAGGATGTCAGGGCAGATCATGCAGTAGCCATCTGTGTGGGACATTGCAAACACTGCACCCCTGCACTGCACACAATTATCGGTTGATGCAATGCCAAGGAGTACCCCTCACCCAGCCTTGTACAGCCATCTTGCACAGCCAACCACTACACACCCATGCAGCAATGCACACATGTATGTCAGTACTGGCACCTTGTGTCTGCGTGTGGGTTATGATGCTCCCAACCACAGTCACTCCCAGTATAACCCTCATTGGCATACCAACAGATGTCAAACACTTTCACATGCCCTAGCCCATAGAACCTCCAGATATCCCCTGTGGTGCATGTAGTCCTGTGCATTACTGCAGTGTGGCAAACAAAGTAGTTAGGTTGTGTATTTGTGGCCCTGGCAAAGATTGTCATTACAAGTCCATTAGAGAGTGTGGTTGTGGTGACAATGGCATCCGTTCACATGGACAGGCATGTGTGCCACACCTAATGTATGTCTACTATATCTCTGTTGCAGATGTCTCTCACCTACACACATATGTTCTTACAGCACAGCAACATGTTGGCTTTATGGCACATGTAGTAACGTCATGCACATGTAATAGTAATGACTAGTCCATCGGGGTTTGACCCCTGTACTATTAGGCATGTGGTAGACGATGCTTAGGGTTAGTTCTCCAAGCCCTTCTCTGTTGTACTTTGCTTGTCCCACCCACACACTCTCCGGTGGATGTGGAGGTGTACACCTGCTCAGCAGCAGCATGTGTATTGTTCATAGGTTCATAGGTTTATAGATTAGTACTAAGCTAACTGCCCTTGTGAGCTATTTTAAGCCTAGCCAATTATCCCTTGTGAGACCCGAACCCTGCACCTTGTGTTTGCAAGGCAAACACCCTAACCATTTGGCCACCCTTGTAAGTGATGGACATGATCATGTGATGGTCTCTGCACCTATTGCAGTCCTTCTCTAGCTGACTGCATGTGGAACAGCTGTTATGGTGTTCCCATAGCCATTCACATGATAAACACAGTACACTATCTAGGAGAAACATGTTGGTATTTGGCCATGACAGCCGCTATGAGTGGTACCTGGATGTGGTGTTCTGAAACGGCATCACAGATTATATCTGGATGTACCTCAAACATCATACACAGTGGGAAATAGCCTAAAGATAGGAGGGTGATGTGCCACACATGACTACAGCATGTAAGTGTAGCTATGCTGCATTGAGACTACTGCCTGTTTAACATGTTGTGTGTGTTAATGGCTATTTTGCATGTTTTAATACAGACATGACAGTACTCTGTTCATGAGGGACCCCCATCTGTAGGGCCATCTGTTAACTGGTCAGTGTGTGGAACCATTTGTTTCCCATGTTACACACTGAACACACATCTGTGCACAGCAGGAGCATAGTATAGGGATTGCAGACAGTACATGATGATAGGGATGTGTTACTGCCATCACATCTCTGACTGGACATATGTCACATGAAACAGTGGTATGACAGACACTGTCTAGGGTTCCCAGTGACAAGCCAATAATGGGCAACTGTTCATAGCTGCAGTCACACGTCTACTATACATTGTACAGATGGCATGCAGTATATATGAGTGTGTTGTGCTCCCTCTGCAAATGTATACCATCTGTTGTGTTGGGTTGATGGTGATATCTATGCATACTGTTGTAGGTAATCCTGTATATTGTTGTCTATCACTAAGCCATATGTGGGTTTAAACTGCAACACCATAGGCTGAACCTCCTGTCCCACTTCAGCTGACCATGGCACTGGGTACCAGCACATCTGGGGCCCAGCCTTGGACATCAACCTCTGTTGGCTCTGCACCACCTTCTGGTGGTACCACCAATTAGGATGGGGCATGTCCCTCCTGGGAGCAGGACCAGACAGGCACATGTCTGCTGTTGTGCGGTCCCGGATGTGTTGCACTGGGGGCTCACTAAAGGGTTCTGAAGTCAGATACGCAAGCTCAAGGGCAGAGTGTCACATTTACAGGGTGATGCTGCCCCTCCTGGACAGCCCCCAGCACTGCCTCCTTTGCAGCTGTTTAGGTGCAGTGGTAGCTTCCCATGGCTGGGGACCTCCGTCCTACTGTTCCTATGGACTTGTGAATGCTGAGCACCCATCCCCATCCGAGGTGTATCCCCCCATGTGTCACATACCAACCCTGTATGCAGTCTTGTCTGTGATCGTACTATACCTATCCTCCACAGCCATACCTACACTCCTTCCCCCACATCAGACCCTCACCCTACGGAAACATAAGGCCAATCGGCTCCTAGGACAACATCACAACATACTTCTGTTATCCTCACCCCTGTCCCTCAGGCGCATGATCCTGGTATGCACATCACTCCCAAATGGTCCAGGTATACGTGATGAGGGTGATCTCATTGTACACACTACACTACCAATCCCTCTATGGTTACCCCATTTACCTTTATCATGCTGAGGATGTTGCACACAGCACCCTGCATGAGTACTGTTCACACATAATGATTGGGCAGGTACTGTTGTGTTAATGTACATTACATGCACAGAGTGATGTATACGGCCAGTGTACAACTGTTTGCATGTATGAATGACACATGTCTGTCTGAGGGAGTCTTGAGATTACATAGAACAACACCACTACATAATACAGGTGTCGCTGGTGTTTCCCATTTCATTCGTTTTTAATGCTTTGTTGCCACATGATATGTTCCTGATATATCTCTATATGTGTATGTACCTATATGCTGGACATAACCACTCACATATACATCTACATGATGGGATATATTCCTATACTGTTGAATGGCTGCACTGTATGATATGTTTGTGGTACTGTCCGTTGTCTGTATATCTGCCATGGCGTACTGGTAAATCACATTAGCTGTGTGTGCAGGGTCCTGGTTCCGAGCCTTGCAGAGGATGTTTACATTGTCGTAGGGCAGAACAAGGCCATTGTATATGGAGGGAGTAAGGCACATTAAAGCAGTTGTGAGTGGGTGTGTGTGGGTTTGCGTGGTGTTAAGCAATGCTAACCTCTGGTTACAGCTTCTTACACTTGGTTATCCACAGTGGTGGTGCTGCGGTAGCATTGTCGCCTCACAGTAAGACGCTGTCCAGTTCGACTCTCAGCAAGAGCGTCTTCATCGTGGAGACATGCGTGAATGGGCGTTCCTTCGTTGAAGGTTGTGTGTCAGGGCTGGCAACTCGGTACATAAAAATCAACTGCCAATCATTAGCAGAACAGAGTTCCGCTGTGGCGACCCCTAGCCAGGAAAAGCTGAAAGACACAACAACAACAACACTCGGTTAGCCTCTACATTGCTTTACCAGTGCAATACTCGCATACTGGTAGTCAAACAGGCTTATACGCGCTCTCTCCTGCACTTGCAAATGCAACAACATTGGTGCTTGCATCTGACACTCACACCCCTGGGTGGGAGCGAGGACCACAATATTACCTTGTGATGTGTATTACATCGGATTACATGCCTACAGTATTGGGAATGGCTGCCCATTAGGCGACGGCATGCCGTTCGACTGTACGGAATCTGCGGCCTGTCCAGTGATTTATTCATATTATTTGTGGTCTCCTCTTACAATCTGCTCCCATCTGGCTGATACATGGAAACTGAGACTCTTCAATACAGACAAGTAATTGGGTTTTGGGACCCACATCCATCAGCCAAGTCATGCTACCGCATACCTGTTATAGGGTTTCCACCTTTTCAATTGCCCAAGGTGGGATTTTATGTGGAAACGTCCAATTTTGCAGGGAAAAACATACCCACAGCCAGTACAAAGGAAAGAACTTCACTGTTTTGCCTAAATAAAAGCTTATTCTTGCAGCATTATAGTTGCTTATTGTGTTTCTTATAACATTTAGGTGTTTCACATACAAAATAATTGTTTTATGCAACTACTACAGACAATATAGGAAATCTTTGTCCTAAAATCTCAGGACATTTGTCATATTTTCAATTATTTTGCAGGACACAACTGCCCAAGGGGGCAGTCCCTCGCAAAGGTGGACATGTGGTAACCCTAACCTATTCTATCATCTTTCTAAGGTAGTCAGCGGAATATGTGCTTTCTGTCACTATCAGACCTCTCATACAAATGGGGAAGAATGAACACTGAATCAGGGACACTGCATAACAACATCAGGGACACATTTAGAAGTTTGGTGCTATTAACCTGACACATTGACAGACCCAGAGCATATGTAGTCATACACATTGTCTGAGGTACATGCTGTTTATGACTCTTACATGTTGTCATTATTCATTACATGTATTCCACCACCTTTCCTCCTAATATCACTAGTTCTAGGAGTGTTTAG
>NC_056725.1:1372987063-1373102063 GCF_019279795.1 Protopterus annectens | reverse complement strand
GTCCTAATATCTCAGGACATTTGGCATTTTTCCAATTTTTATGCAGGACACAACTGGCCAAGGAGGGACTGTCCCTCGCAAAGTGGGACAGGTGGTAGCTCTAGTGCCCGGATGTCAACAGGGGGTGGACCTCGTGTTATGCCACAAAGTCTAATCTTGAGAAAAGACACTTATCCCATGAATGATGTCCAAAAATTGTAAATGACGGACCCCATTCAGCTGGCTATTCAAAAATGTGGTAGGGTTATGCATGCATGGGATACCTAGTTTGCAAACCTGAGACTGCCTAGGGTGCAACTGCCTACTAGATGTGGGTAGGGGTCACTATGTGCAGCCAAGCTAGCAGCCCGTGTATGGGTGGTTTTGGTGGACATTCAGCAAGGGGGAGTGGTGTGCTGTGGAGGGGATGATGGGTATTCAATTATGTATCCAGGTGTGTTGGGATTGGATGGCTCGGTTCCGGCCAGACCATTATGTGGGTGTGAGCCAGTAACATTTCTATGCATGTATATCGCACATTTTAATGTTCATATGTTTGTGGGATTGTGTTCTGCAGTATGGCCTGTCAGGTTTTATTGCGGATGTGAATTTTTGTTCTTTGGTTTCCTTTCTGATTCACCCACTGCTCCCTTGTACACCTCCAGTTCACCTACTGTGCATCTGACCCAGTCTCCCATTGGCGAATTATTACATTACCTGTCACCCCCCACCCCCATATTCCACACACACCATCAATCCCTTCTCTAGTTGATGGCCCATGGCACAGACAACAGAACACATTGCGTACTCTACATATCTCTGGTATCAATATGGTTGTGAGGACAACCCTGGCATATTTGATCTTCCACATGCTGTACTTCACGCACATAGGTACATGCAAATACCTATCTTACATGACATGGTAGGTAGACCCGGGTAATACCCATTCATCTTTGGGCCATCCAGACAGGGATGACCTGGACCATGAATGGGCAGATATTGAGTGAATGCTCTGACCATTGGTAGGGTTGCCACCTTTTCAGATGGCCAAAGTGGGACATCTTCAGGGTACACATCAGATTTTACAGGCTGACACATGCCCACGGTCAGTACAAAGGAGAGTACTTTACTTTTATGCCTATGTGACAGCTTATTCTTTTAGTGGTTTAGTTGCTTATTCTGTTTCTTGTAACATTTAGGTAGTTTAGGTAGTTTAGATATAGAATTAACTATTTTATGGAACTATTACGTAGTGGTGCTGCGGTTGCGTTTTCGCCTTACAGTAAGATGTTGTCCTGTACGATTCTGAGCTAGAGCATCTTCTGTGTGGAGATATGTGTGAATGGGCGTACCTTTGTTGAAGGTTGTGCGTCAGAGCTGGCAACTCTGCACGTAAAAATCTACTGCCAATCACTAGTGGACCGGAGTTCTGCTGTGGCGACCCCTAACCGGGAAAAGACGAAAGACACAGCAACATTACATAAAATATGGGACATAATTAATTCCTACAATCGCAGGACATTTAACATTTTTAATAGTTTTGGTAAGGACACAACTGCCCAGAGAAGGACTGTCCCTCACAAAGTGGGACAGGTGGTAACACTAACCATTGGGCTAGGCTTAGCAAAGGGCAGCGGCGCGCTAACATGCTGCATTTCGCTTCCACTTGGTATAACAATCAACACTACAATGGAATATGGGCACGGGGTTTTATATGTCATTTGTTCGAGGGATGGGGACTCAATATTCAGCTACGTGCCTTTGTGTTTACTTTTTATTTTGGTGTTTGCAAGACTGTCTTGAATGCTTTGCATACATTTCAGTATCCACGGACACTGACAGGAGTAATTATTATTAGAGGCACACTGTACTAGTCAGCATTTTAAGTTGAGCGCCTGCAGCCGACATGTTCACACCTCCGCACAGCACTTAGACATGCCCCCTGCACTCGCGCACGTTTCCTATGCACGTGGATGTTGCGGCAGTGTGCCTTAATTAATATGCATGTGGTGCTGCTATGCCATCTCTACGTCGCACGGTCGGTGCAAGGCTAATGCTGTCCTTGTGCCGAGCTTCATGAATCCCGGGGATAGTTGGTTTTTTTGTATTTTGAATTGTGTTTTCAGTTTTCAAAGTACTGAAGAACACATATATGTAATTAGTAAAGTTCCTCTCACCCCATCATTTTAATTGGTTTAGTTGATGACAGTTTAGTTGCCTTTACTTTATTGGGTTTCAATGATACTTTTTATGTGTATTTCTTTCTCTATTTTGATATACATTTGTGTTTATACATTGTTTAACTGCTGTATAGAGAGTCTTGAAATTTGTCAAACACTGCCTGACATATTTTTTCTACTGCCTTTGTGTGTATGCATGCAATTTGAGTCCAAGATTCAAGTGACTGTTTTCTGCTGCTATAGGGAGTGTTATTTGGTTTCAGGTTATTCAGTTTTTAACCCTTGTGTTTATTTGTGGTGTTTTTGTTTTCAATTTCATGAGGCTATATATATATATATATATATATATATATATATATATATATATATATATTTAAACTTTTTTGGATGCCATTTACTATTTGTAATCATGTAATGCACCTAAATTTGAAGTTTAAAGTATGTTTAATATGTGTTACAGTCTTGATCGCAGACTTACCTCATTTCTGTTTTTATTGTTTTTTTTTTAGGTAGGCCTCATAATGTATTGGAATTGTGTGTGTTTGTTGTGTTTGGTGATGTTTCATTGATTTATTGTTTTTTTTAATATTTCTTTGATATTTTTTTGTGCTAAATGCCATTTCAAGGAGGTATCAGTTTGTTGGATTTTCAGGTCTGGAGCATATGTCTCAAGTTGCAGACATTGGAAATAGGAACAAAGACCCTTGAAAAGTAGATACATCTAGCTAAAAATCTAGACATCTAATTACCCTTAAATGTGAATACCTAATTGCACACAACTCTTCCCACTTCTCAAGGGTATTTGAGTTACTACTCAGTAATATGTTTAAGAAACAGACAGTGTTGAAAATAATGGAAAATATAAGCACATTATCAAAGAGATGGAATCAATAGACTGTAATGAAATTGTTTGTGTCTTTCAGCTTTACCCGGTTAGGGGTCGCCACAGCGGAACTCCGGTCCGCTAATGATTGGCAGTAGATTTTTTTTACGTACTGGCTTGCCGGGCCTAACGCACAACCTTCAATGAAGGAACGCCCATTCACGCATGTTGCTACACAGAAGACGCTCTAACTGAGAATTGAACGGGCAATGTCTAACTGTGAGGCGACAACGCTACCGCAGCACCACCACTGCAGTCCAAATAGACTGTAATGAAATGTATTGTAAAATTCTACCACACAAGGTCATTTGTTTCTGTTTATGAAAAAGGGAAATATAAGATACCTGCACTCTTTCTTTAAATCATTGCTTACCAGTAATATGTTGGTCATGTAGTGTGGGTTTTCTATGTACTAGACAGCTTCAAAATGCGCAAGTGATAAGGGGGATTCCAAAAAATGTGTGAATGGGTAAATCAAGCCTGAAAATAGGAACATTCCTCCAAAATGGGGACAGTTGAGAGGTGTGGTCTGGAGGGAGTGGGGATCTGTATATGGTGTAGGTGGCCTGTACTAGCATGCAGTGCAGAGATGCCCAGCAATCTGAGTTTCCTTGCCGATATATATATATATATATATATATATATATATATATATTTATTTATAAAAAGGAGACAGACAGACACACACATCTATCTATATGTCATTGTTATGTGCTTTTTAATAGTAACAGTAGCTACAGACATTATGTTAGCTCTTTATTTAATGGCATTTCAAACACTAATGAATCATGTCACTTTTGTGGGACTTATAACTGTTATGTTGTGGTGACAGTTTTGCCAGAATGTCAGTGTTGAATACTAATCATCTCTATCCAAAGGGATGAAATTGTGGTATTTGAAAAAGTATATTCTATTTCTACTTTCTTTATTACTTGTATTGTGTGCTCTTTTTGTCTTCAACCTTTATAGAAAACCTCCACAGATTACCACTTACAAGAGAAATGTTTTCAGTTTAATTTATTTTTTTATTTGACATGACATTTTATAAGGATCTTCCTCATCACAAATTACTTTTGATTATGAAAGAGTCAGGAGACCAGCTTGCACAAGAGACCTGAAATCTTAAAGACTGTAATGCTGTATACTTCACAGTGAGGATAAATTAAATGAATTAAGCTGCATTAAAGGCATGATAAAAACAATGTTATCAAGATACTCTATTAAAAGGGAGTTATTTTGTGAAACTATAGTGATAAGAAGTCAATGCAGCAGTTCTAACCTTCCTGACAATTCACATTTCAGAAACTTCAAAAATGTGATTACAGCTATTACAGCAGAGGCTGAAAGATGCAGCTTTTATTTTTCATTGTCTTTCTCTCAGTTGAAATAGGTATGTGCCCATGTTGTTGAGTAAATGTCTTTTCATGCTTTTATAAAGCATTCATTCTTCTAATGGAAAATCATTATATGTAGTTTTATGGTAGAATTATTACATCACACAACATTAAATGGCTCAGTGTAAGACTTCAAAAAGAAATCAGCTGTTAGGGCCAAAGCAGCTTTTACAAAAAGAGATCTTTTAAGAAGCTTGGTTCTATTTACATTCGGTTTTAATATTTTTTCTATCTTATGAGAAAGTGAAAGAAATGTGCACCAGAGCACATTGTGGCTTTCTTTACATAGAAAGGGAAAACAAATAATCATTTGTGCCGTATTTAAAAATATTTTGATAATTTGGCAAAATAGTGTATTAGCATTTTGAACTTTTGTCTCATATTTTTATAAAACCATTTTTTTTCTTGCAGTGGATAGATACTTGTATGCTAACTCTGAAGATGTCTGATTATATTAAAACATATTAATAACATTTTTTAGACTTCTGTTAGCTGATCTAACACATTTAGAATGCAGAAACAATTAATATGAACAGAGACCACCTTAGCACTGCTTTCCAGCAGAGGATTGTTTTATATTTGACCATTTGTTATGTTCCTTAGCAGTAATGAAGATTTATACAACACTTTCCACATTGCGACAGTTTTCATATAACTGCTGTGGGAATACTGGCATGATTGTAACATTTGTTTTCAGGTTCCTTCTAAATTTAGTGTGAATAGAGAACCTTACAGATTTCAGGACAGTCTCAATCTAAAATAAACCATGTTCCCACTTATGTTGATACAGAGAAAAATTGATAAAATATATTTTGCACTCTATGATTTCTTTTGCTTCAGGTGTTTTTTTTTCATTATCCTACCGTACCAGTCAACAAGTCTTAAGTGCTTAAATTTTCAAGTCATTGATTTAGACTCTGAATTTTAACTTACTGATTGGTGTTTGTTGTTTAAAATCACTTTTGGGATCTCTGTCGGTGAGGGGCAATAATGTGATATGTGTGGGGTCTTTTCTCTTTTGTCTACAGATATGCCAGTGAAGAGATAATATATTTGAGTAAGAATGTATTGAATACAAGGTGCTTCACATGGAGGGGATGCAGGGGCTTGCTGTCTGCAAAATATAGATTTTAATTATGTTTTACTGGATTGAAAAGGTGACTGCTTTTTTTTTCATTCCCTTGAATTTCAGTCAGTTGAAACTCCGGCACGTATAGCAGAACCATTTTTTATATTACTTGCATTAGTTTTATGTGCCACACTGAAAATGTCTGAGATACCTAGTTGATATTCACTTGTCTGAATGCACAAAGCAGCTAAAATCTGCAAAATGTCAATTCTTTAAAGTTTTAAAATCAGATCTTATCTATGTGTGAATAAAAGCCTGGTATATACCATGTAGGGGGCTATTCGCTTTGCACATCACGTCTTATCATAAACAAGTTTTGGGTCACTTCTTACAGAGGGGTGAAAAACCTCATTGTATTGACCCTCACCATATGGCTGAATTTTCAGCTTCTGTGCTGTTTTTGCAGTTCAGCCAGCCTACTAAAAGGCAAGCATTCCTTAGGCAAAAGTCATCCTCACCAGTCTATTTGCACTTGCAAGATATTTGAAGGGACCCTACCAAAATAACCACGTCCTTAGAAATTCAAAGACATAGATAGCTACTATGAAGACATACTGCTCAAAAGAATTTGCCACCAGTTTTATTCCACCAAAATAGTATGTGAGCCAACCAATTGTAGATGGGGAGTTTACTGGTGCCATGCTATTCATTGCTAAAATGTGCCACTTAATAGTAGAGAATGTGCTACAAAATAATAATGGACACCTTGCGGATGTAACAGGGTATTGTGTGGACCACTGTGTGACACTTGTTAGTGCAAATATCCCACCAAGAGTAGATCAGGGTTAGCTGTGGAAAACTTTAATTGACATAATGGTATTCCACAAGGGGCTGCCTGCAGTAATAGGTTGTTAGAATGTGGTTACTAGGATCATAGAGGTTAATGGAGGACCCCAGTGTCAGACATTTCTAGTGACTTCTTGTGAGTTATTTATTGTTACAGCCACAAGCTATGTTTGTGTAATTGGAGACAGTGTACCTTTTATTCACCAAGGTGCAGCAGAACAGGGGAATATGCTTCCAATTAGAGTGTATGTTACTCAGGAACATACAGTACTAGTAAAAGTAGGTCGGTGCTGTCCATTACTCATCTCAGATCATGCAGCCCAGAGCTTAAAATGTTTATGGGGAGGGGTGCTACAGGGTCAACATTGAATATTCCCAGGGCATTACTCGAAGGTGGAAATGTTTATTGAATGGTGTGAGGTAAGTTAAGGGAAATCTTTCTATCATTCTGGGCAGAAGGAGAAAACTTGAGAGAAAATAGGAATGTGATGAAAGACAGGCAAAAGAGAATGCCTCTAAAATTTGGAACTAGGAAAACAAACAGCTTTAGGAATTTAAAAAGATAATAAAGACTTGCAAATTAAGGGGGAAATGCAGACCCCAAGGCAGCAATATGTCTGGAAGATGCAATAAATATAGTCCTGAGATATTTGGATAGAAAGCTGAGTTTTATGAGGCATCAGTTAGGGGATTATATTTTCATAGTTTCTCCTTTTCTCAGAAGGCAAAGACTGAGGCTATACAAGGGAGGGAGAGAGAGCACAGTAGCAAAAATGTAACTAAAGAAACTGGGAAAACATACTAAAGATACCTAAGAAATGTTGAGAGTATTTAGGGATTATTATTATTTAGCACAATATACCCACGACATATGAGAGGTTGGATATGAGTAAGAATGATGCAGCTATTTAAAAAATATTCCATTTCCAAAAACTTCAAGACCATAACAGGGCAACAATAATGCAACCCATTACATTGAGAGTTGCAGGAAGTTTTATCTAAACAGACTAAGATAAATGCCCAGGTTGTTATGGAACTGCCACTCCCATTTCTAGATTAAGACACTAAACACATTTTTGGAATTACAGACGAGTTTCATGAATGATGCTCATAAGTGGCAAGTTGACCCTCCTTCATGGAAGAAAACTATAATTTCTGTTACATGCAAAGATGGGAAAGACCCTCTATGGTTACCCTACAGAGGCATACCCATTCTTAATCATATTTACAGAGTCTTTTTAATACTGTATCTATAGAGAATAGTATGTTGTCTGTTTCATTCATGGAGTCTAATGGGGGTTGTGGGAGGGCATACAATTTCAGATATTTTAAGATGAAGCAAAAGTAACAGGATTGATAGGTATTGTGCTATTATTTAAAAAATCCCCTCCTATAAATAAGTTATTAAAAAGAGCTTATAAAGCATTATAGGAGATGAAGAGAGATATAAAGGATAATTTAAGAGTGGGATGAGAGACATAGTTTACTGATTTGATACGCTGGTATGAATGGGTACAAATCTGTTAATTCACAAAATATGTGACAATTAAGACAATTAATTTTCACTAGTCAGTATTTACAATGGTTGTTTTTGTACTTTATCAAAATGAATAATATGTTTCCAGCAGCAGACAGCAGTTGTTGTGAAGACTGAAGGTAGGAGATGGAAGCACATTTCTGAGGACTGCAGAACAAGATAGTTATAAAAAATATCTGCAGGCATTATTACTGAAGAAATAAATACATGGAAGATTTGTTCCTATTGGAATACAGAGCCAGCGAAGACTAGGCAAATCATGACAAACCAGGGTTAATATTAATTTTGTCAAAAGTGTGATTACATACAAGTGGAAAACATGACATTAACCTTGTAAACTTGATGAATAAAGATGATAAACTGGATATATAGTTAGAGGTATATCTAGGCTGGTGTCATACTTGGAATGTATAGAGCAGAACAAATCGCAAGTACAAGATATGAGAACACCACAATAGTTTTAAATAAATGCTTCCATTCCTGCTACTGCTCCAGAAAAACACTTGTCACTCTGAGATTGAGGTCTCCGCACTATACACTCCAGAGACCTCAACCTCATTACTACAATCAACAGAACATGCTGGTGGTACAGGTTCATAACCCACAGACTACCCATGCTCTGGAATAGACTTCCCATACATGTCAAGCAGAGCACCTCACTAGCCCTCTTCAAGCAAAATCTTGATGAGTGGATGGGTAAAAGAAAGTTCACCACAGGAATCACTCCAGTGGCTCTACTTGATAGAGGCACTGGGAACTAATGACGGGTGGCACTTTGGGCTAGGCTTGTAAATGCCCCAGGGCCATTAGCCTAGTACACACCTATGAACCTATGATGAATTCTTAAATGCTTGCGTGTAAATGGTTGTGAGAAAGATGAACTGATCTTTTGTTATGAACCTTGGAACATGATGGTGCATGACACTTTTCATGGTCTCTTTATCGAAAATACTGTTAAATTATTGTCTTTTGATACATAATATTATGTAGAATTCATCATCACAAAGGTAGGTCTGAATGAGATGATTGTAAATACCTTGTTAAATAAAGAAAAGTTTTTTTTTTCTTTTAAGCTAATTATATGAGCTCAGTGGGACAAGCTTTGAAAGAAAGGCATTCCATTTGGTTCAAGTCATATGAGTATTGTATTTTATTAGGTTCACAGTTTCTGAAAAGTGTACAGATGCATGCGGGAATGCAATGAACAATGTGCTGTTAGATTTGTGAAAAAGATGTCCTAATCTGTGCCATAGAATCAGGTGAACTTTCTTTCCCACATATTGAAATGTTACCTTGTTGGCTGGACACAAGGTTTATAGCACTTTGGATTGTTTTGAAGTTTACAGACAACACAAAAGTAACAGTTAACACTGACTGAGCTGAAAAAGGTGCAATGACTTGTCACGCAATCTAATCAGTCCCTTGTTTTTTCATTTTCCTTTCTCATTACTTAGTATAGTCTACTAACTCAGAGCAGGCCCTTTCTGCGAAAGAAATGATGGTTCATCAGAGTTTCTAAAATAAATAAATAAATAAATACTGACAGTAGATACATTGTTGCAAACAACAGCATGAAAATTCATCCATCTGAAAATGTTATATTCTTTCCTGAATATTATTTATTCTGGATTTTTTTTAATGTACTGGTGTGTGTGGAGGGCAGGTTTACATGTCTGTCCTGTACCTAAATGAATGATCCTGTAAAAAAAGTTAGCTGCTGATAAAACAGTGGCTTTTTGGAGAACTGTTTTAGATCCAGATGCAGTGTTATGCTTATCAGTATTCAGCATCCAAAATAAAGAAAAAAAGGTGAACTAAATTATACAAAACTTAGAATGGTGTAGCACTTATCCCCTGTATTTTTGCAGTCTCATTTGCTTTCACTTTTTCCATACTTAACCTAACCCTTCAGGACACATCTCACTAAGAATCTCAGTTGAAATACAGAAAATAACTGGATGATGAAACTACACACAGCTTACAAATTTCATTTTATCCTCATCATAGGAGCATAACAATATTGTAAATTGCTAGGCAAACAGTCACTGGGACCATAAAAAGCCTAAGATTAAACACCCATAGGAAAAATATGCTTAGCCAAAAAAAACACCCTTAAGAATAATATCCATAAGGAAAACACACATTACTAAGAATACTAATGCTTAACTCTTTTTTTTTCAAGGCAGGTCAACCGATAATCACTGGGCTAAATCAGTGGTGACTCGTCCTTTTGTCTAAGTTTGATTTGAAGGTAGCCATAGCACTGTCCTGCTTGATATGTAGGGGAATGCTGTTCTGCATTTAGGGAATGCATTGTATGATGAACCTATATTTCCAGAGAGTTTTGTTGATTTGTTGGTGCAGATTAGGGTATTTTGTATAGGTGTTGGGCATGCCACTGGTTTTGCTAAGATATAGGATTTGAATAGACCTGACTCCTTTATGGCATGGTAGCATAGACATAATTAGACCTGACTCCTTCATGGCATGGTGGCGTAGACATGATTAGACCTGACTCCTTCATGACATGGTAGCACAGACATAATTAGACATGACTTCTTCATGGCATGATAGCATACTTTGCCCAATGTACTAATCATAGGAGACTCAATTGTGAGGCACACAGAGGTCCCACTCACTAGGTTGAGCAAGGAGAAGGTGACAGTCAGTTGTCTATCAGGTGGAGGATCCGCCACATAACACATGCACTCAGGTCACTTCACAACAAGTACAAATATGACTCAGTCATTGTCCACGTGGGTGTAAATGACCTGAGACGTACCTACCTGGACTACATGAAAAGAGATGTGCTGGAACTCTCTGATTATGTGGCGCAGGCAGATGTGACTCTAGCCCTGAGCAGTATTCTACCGTTACCCAGAATGATACCACAGTACAAGCAGAAAATGACTGACTTCAACAATCGGCTAAGTTTTTGGTGTCATTCTAAGGGGATCCCATATCTGTCTGCCTGGGACGACATGATCGACAGACATTGATGCTTTGCCAGAGATGGCCTGCATCTGACACCCCTGGGATTCTGGCTACTGGATAAGGCTCTTGCCACCCCTATAGTGCCCTTTTTAGGCAGTGTTCCAAAGACCAAAATTCACTGTAACTGCTACAAACAAATGCGATCTGAAAGTCATGCTGCTCAGTGCTAGAAGTCTAAATCTCAAGCTGCACTTGTTCGAAGATCTCCTCAAAATGGAGAATGTCGATATCTGTGCTATAACGGAGACCTGGTTTAAAGAGGCAAGAAGCACCCCTGCACTCCTAGGCTACAACTCATTCCATACCTTTTGGCCCAAGAATACAGCTGGAAGCTCCAAAGGTGGTAGTGTCTCTATTTTCATAAAGGATACACACACCCCCAGACTGGTAGCCCAGCATAATGCAGCCAAGATACTTCAGGTACAATTAACACTGGGAAAGATGGCGATACAAGTCATAACCTGCTACAAAATCCCAACCATGTCCCTTGACTCTCACTCCAACATCCTAAGCACCCTGGAATCTATCAAGGTCCAGGTCAACACTCTCATACTGGGCGACTTCAACTACCCTTCTATCAACTGGGTAAAGTATTCTAGTACCAATGTACAGGCCCAATGCTTCCTGGAAATTATCAGCTCCAGTGCCCTGGACCAGCTCATTCTGACTCCCTCTAGAGGAAGCAATATCCTCAACCTGGTTACCTCCAACATGGGAGACCATTGCTCCACACCTAATAGTCAATTCCTCCCTGGTTAAATCCAACCACAAATCGATCACCATGGAAATCTCCATCTCACCCACACCCCCCCACTAAAGTGAACAGCTGAAAAACTTCTCCAAAGCTGACTTTGGGCTCCTAAAAACAGAGGTGGCTAACTTCTTGGCACCCATGCCAATGGAAAATAGCTACATGACTCACTTACCAGACTCAACAAAAAATTGAGATCCCTTATCAAATCCTCTAAAGGCAGAATTGCAGCTGACACCAAAAACAACCACAAAGCCTTCTATAGCTATATCAAGAACCTCCAAGACAATACTCAGATTTGCTCCAAGTTATTGCGCAATGGTACTGCCTATACCAAGCCAACAGATATAACCAACATACTGGCCGACAGATTCTGTGCCAACTTTACCCCTCCCCCCAAGGCCCCATCACAATACCAGAAGAAAGCCTGTTACCCACCATTTCTGCAGCACAGGTAAAATCTGCATTGTCCAAAGCCAAGAATACAGTGTCCATGGGACCTGATAATATCCCTGGCTGTGTCCTACATGAACTACAAAATGAACTGGCACCACACCTGTGTGCCCTGTTCAATCACAGCCTCACCTTAAGCTTTGTCCCTAACAAATGCCGCACTGCTACAGTCATCCCTCTCCACAAAGGGGGAGCAACTACAGACCCTGGGGACTACCGCCCCATTAGCCTGACGAGTCTGGTATGCAAAGCTATGGAGCGCATCATCATGGACCTGCTCAACAAGGATATAGCCAATCTCCAAACTCTTGACCCCACACAATTTGGCTTTGTCAAGGGGATATCCTGCCTGCTGAACCTGGTTGACTTCTTCGAGGCAGTCACCAAGGCTGTGGATGAGGGTAAGGCAGTGCATGCAGCCTCCCTCGACCTGGCCAAGGCCTTTGATACCATTCCCTAATCAGGTATCATGGATAAACTCACCAAACTAGGCATCAATCCTTATATCACTAGGTGGGTTGCAAACTGGCTTGCAGACAAGACCCAGAGTGTGAAAGTTATGGACTGCAAGTCAGAATGTTGACCAGTCATGAGTGGAGTCCCACAGGGCTCGGTCCTGGGCCCTCTCCTGTTTGGCATCTACTTCTCAGAAGTCCAGGCCAACACAGAGGGACTCTGGCTGACCAAGTTCACTGATGACTGCAAGCTAGGAGTCATTATCAACTCCCCAAGTGATGCAGACATCCTGCAAAAGGGCCTCTCTGAGACCAATGACTGATGTCAGAAGCTTGGCCTTAAGCTTAATGCCAAAAAATGCGTTATCATTCCCTTTGGGCAAAACTCAGCTCCCATGAATTGCCACATCGATGGGAGTCCACTAAACACTGAAGCGGCCATAAGAGATCTGGGCACCCAGGTCGACAGCCACCTCACCTTCGACCACCATGTTGCCACTGTGGTCAAAAAGTCCTTCTATGTGGCACATCTTATAACCAAAGGGTTCACATCCAGAAAGAAAGATGTTGTCATCCTTTTCTACTCATCCCTCATTAGACCAGTCATCGAATATAATGCCCCATTTGGCATGTACCTGACCAGACACCTACAACAGCTGGAGAGGCTACAAAAGTACCTCACAAAAAGGATTCTATGCCTTAAACACATGTCCTACATGGACAGACTCAAGAAACTTTAGCTGTTCTCAGTCTCTTATCGTCTACTCAGAGGTGATCTCTGCTTGACTGTACAAAGCCATGGCCGACCCAGCCTACTTGAAATGCTATGTCAAAAGAAATCCCAATTCTCCCATACCACACACTCCAGAGACCACAACCTTACTACCACAGTCAACAGAACATGCTGGAGGGACAGGTTCATCTCCAAAAGACTGCCCATACTCTGGAATAAGCTTCCCATTCATGTCAAGCAAAGCACCTTGCTACCCCTCTTCAAGAGAAATCTCGATGAGTGGATAGGTAACAGAAAGTTCACCTCAGGGATCACTCCAGTTGCCCTACTGGATAGCAGCACTGTGAACTAACATCGGGTGGTACGGTGTCTGGGAACTTTTTTTGGGCTAGGCTTGTAATGGCACCAGGGCCATTAGCCTAGTACACACCTATGAACCTATGAACATAATTAGACATGACTTCTTCATGGCATGGTAGCATAAACATAATTAGACCAGACTCCTTCATGGCATAGTAGCATAGACATGTTTAGACCTGAGTCCTTCATGGCATGGTAGTACAGACATAATTAGACCTGACTTCTTCATGGCATGGTATGGTAGCATAGACATAATTAGACCTGACTCTTTCCTGGCATGGTAGCACAGACATAATTAGGTATGATGTCTTTATGGCATGGTAGCATAGACATAATTAGACCTGACCCCTTCATGGCATGGTAGCGCAGACATAATTAGACCTGACTCCTTCATGGTATGGTAGCATAGAAATAAGTCACTGTGAAAGACTCTGTAGGCCACATAGTATGACAATTGAGCTAATGTTTCAGAAAATCAGAAGGTTTGAAGACCTTTGATTTTCTGAGTTAAAATCTCTGTGGTCTTTCTAGTTGGGCAATCGGCTTTGTTTGATACTGACCAAATGGGGCGTTATGTGTAATAATAGGTCTAATAAGGGAGGTGTACAGCTGGATACTAGCCTCTTTAGATCTGGAGGAAATTCCCCTGATTATCTGTTAGATCAGATAAGATTTCATAACTATAGAAGAAACATGGTAGTTTAATGAAAGTGAGTTATCCATGCATTTGCCAAGGTCTCTTATAAAATCGTCATTCTGTAGAGTAGTATCATTAGTATGACAGGAAGTGGGCATAGCTTGCTTGTGAAACATAAAGGAGTATCATTAGTATGATAGGAAGTGGGCGTAGCTCACTTGTGAAACATAGAGGAGTATCATTAGTATGATAGGAAGTGGGCATAGCTCGCTTGTAAAACATAGAGGAGTATCATTGGTATGATAGGAAGTGGGTGTACCTCGCTTGTGAAACACTTCCATGGGACCAGATGACATCCCAGGCTGTGTACTATATGAACTACAATATGAACTAGCACCTCACCTAAGTGTCATGTTTAATCATAGCCTCACCTCAGGTTTCGTGCCCACTGAGTGGCGCACAGCTACAGTTATCCCACGCCACAAGGGGGGATCCACCTTGGATCCCGGAAACTACCATCCCATCAGTCTGACAAGCCTTATCTGCAATGCCATGGAGTGTATTATCATGGAACTTATAAACAAAGACATTGGCAACCTTCAAACACTGGACCCCACCCAGTTTGGGTTCATAAAGGGCCGATCTTGTCTCGTGAACTTGATTGACTTCTTCAAATCAGTCTCCAGAGCCATGGACAAGGGTAAGGTGGTCCACACAGCCTATCTAGACCTTGACAAGGCCTTTGACACCATCCCCCACTCTGGAATCATAGATAAACTTACTAAGCTGGGCATTAATCCCTACGTCACCCAATGGGTTGCTAACTGGCTTACTGATAGAACCCACACTGTAAAAGTAGCCGATCCAAATCCAGCTCCAGACAAGTGACAAGTGCAGTACCTCAGGGTTCAGTCCTGGGACCACTCTTGTTTGGCATCTACTTCTCTGAAGTACAGGCCAACACTAAGGGACTCTGGATAACAAAGTTTGCAGATGACTGCAAACTGGGAGCCATTATTGAATCCCCAAATGATGTGGATACTCTACAAAAGGGCCTTACAGAAACAGATGCTTGGTGCCAGAGCCATGGGCTCAAGCTCAATGCCAAGAAATGTATAGTTATCCCCTTTGGGAAAAAATATGTGTCTGTGAATTACCATATAGGTGGCAGTACACTAAACACTGAAAGTTTGATAAGAGACTTAGGGACACAGGTGGACAGTGGTCTCACCTTCGATAATCACATCGCCACAACAGTCAGGAAATCCTTCTATGTGGCACACCTCATCACTAAGGGCTTTTCATCCAGAAAAAAGGAGGTCATTGTCCCACTGTACTCATCCCTCATTAGACCCATTATAGAATACAATGCCCCGTTTGGTATGTACCTCTCAAGACATCTGCAACAACTGGAAAGGCCACAGAAATACCTCACTAAAAGAATCACAGGCCTAAAGCAGATGCCCTATGCTGACCGCCTTAAAAAACTCCAGACTGTCGCATATCGTGTACTCAGAGGCGATCTTTGCTTAACATACAAGGCCATGTCAAACCCAGAGCTGTTGGACATGCTACACTTAAAGAAATCCCATTCCCTCAGAGCCACACGCTCCAGGGATCTAAACCTTGTCATCACAATAAACAAAACATGCTGGAGGGATAGGTTCCTGACCCAGAGACTCCCCAGACTCTGGAATAGATTGCCCATACATGTCAAGCAGAGTGCCTCTTTGGTCCTCTTCAAAAGGAACCTTGACGATTGGATGGGAGAAAGGAAATTCACCCCAGGGATTATGTCAGTCACCCTGCTAGACAGGGGTCCAGGGAAGTAAATAGTGTGGGAATAAATAGCCAGGGAATTGTTATGGCTAGGCTTGTATAGGCCATAGGGCTGATAGCCTAGTATCAACCTATGAACCTATGAACCTATGAACTATCAAACTGCACTTTTGTCACTGAATTTCTGTACATTTTCTGAAGACTGTGTATGAGCAAAGTCTAGTCCCTGCTGCAGTAGTTTAGTATTAGTGGGCAACTGAATAATAGAAAGGAGACGTCACCCTGTGTGACACTGCTTGTTACAATTTTGAATTCTGAGGGGGTATCAGCAACTTCTACAACTTTGCTTCTGTCAGAAAGATGATTAACAATCCGATAGACAACACACGGGGTTTACTTTGAGATTTACTACTAAAATACCAGCATAAGGGATGGTATTGAAAGATGTAGCCAGATTGCGATAGGCAGCATGCACTGAGGGACCATATCCATTGCTTCAGTGAATTTTCCAAGAAACTTCATAGGTTCAAGAGGCAGAAACTACCCGTCACAAAACCAAACTCATTTGTCTCAAGGTCAGTAATATTGCATATGGCTGCATTTATGAGCTTAGATATTATTTGTTCCATGGTCTTAGATCTAAGGCTGGAGAGAAAGTGAGAGAGAGAGAGAGAGAGATAGAGAGAGAGAGAGAGATGGATATATAATTACCTGGGTCAGAAGAACAGCTTTTATGTAGGATCATTGCTGTAGCAGTTATAAAGTTTCTGGAACAAATCCATTGGCTAAGCTAAGGTTGAAAGGATTGAGAAGGGTTTGAGATATTTTGTATTTACCACTAATGAGGTATCACTTGGTATGTTGTTGGGCCCAACAGAGGTATCTTTCATATCTTTGTGCCAGGGACTCTCGGACTTGTCTGATAGTGATTCTTGTGGGGTAGCATAATGGGTACAGTGGGAGGGATGACACAGAAGAGGGTAAAATCTGAACTAAATTTGTCTGCCAAGAAATCTTCTGTACCCTTTGAGCTGGAATGAGTTAACACAGTGCATTGTTAGGCCTTACCTCGTAGGTTATTAATATAGCAGAAGAAGGATTTTTAAATTTCCTTCAGTATCTATGGCTACTTCAAGTTGATAATCTGATTTATATTTCTTAATGGTGCACTTAAGATCTTTGTTTGCTTTTTTGAACACAACTGTTAATTGTAGGGAAATGGATTCTTTGTAGCTGTTCAGGGAATTATTGACACTGGTGTTCCACACATTGGGCTTATTTTTAAACATGTTACACTTCGGACAGATTGCCACTGGTTGGCTTATAGACGTATTGTGATGTTGGTGGAAATCAGAAATGTAAAATGCCACTTTTTCAGCTAGGTCAGTGGTTGTGGGCTTCCCAGGTAATTTACTTAGTTTATCGCAAGCTGTATTAGGTTAACCTTAAAAAAAAACTGTGACAGATTGAGGAGTAGGGTGGGAGGGAGATACTAAGAAGCCAAAATGAAAACAGGGTTGATCTGTGGTTAGATTTTACCATGGACATAGTGATACAGTCAGTGTAAGGCATAGGCTGGGATAGGATAATAATAACAAGATGAAGAACGTATCAGTTCCTAATTGGGAGTTCAGTAATGTGTTCCAAGTTATTTACATTAATAATGTTCAAGAAGAGCTAAACTTATTTATTATTTGAGGTGTGTATATATATATATATATATATATATATATATATATATATATATATATATATATATATAT
Organism: Protopterus annectens; assembly: GCF_019279795.1. Taxonomy (NCBI): domain Eukaryota; kingdom Metazoa; phylum Chordata; order Ceratodontiformes; family Protopteridae; genus Protopterus; species Protopterus annectens. Next base: position 1,373,084,250 of record NC_056725.1, on the reverse strand, counting down.
ATATATATATATGCTGGCCTCAAGTTGGGTAGTTGAAGCCAACTAACATGGTAAGTGCAGTGACGTAGTTATCATAGTCTTCTCGGAGCATTGGGGGTGGTATGTAGGAAGAACTAATATAGTAGGTGGTTTTAGTGAGTACTATTTGGATCTCTAGGCTCTGCAGGGTAGGATTGTGAGCAATTTGTTGCAAAGTGATGGGGTCTCTGACTAGAACAGATTCTCCTCCACAGTTCTACCTAGGTCTGAAAGCAGCACGGTGGATGCTGAATCTGGGTACAGAGAGAGTGCTACGAGTGCACTGGAACCAGGTTTTGGCAGTTACACAGATCTAGATGTCAAGTTGCTGGTGTGCTTCAAGTTCTTGCTTCTTTCTGTTAAGACATCTGCACTACTTAGCAATACCTTGATGCTATCTGGATCTGAAGTCACTATGTCGGAATGTCCAGTAAGGGGACATTCTGAATTTGCTATGTTAGTATGTCAACCAAGTGAAATCTACCGAAAAAAATCACTATGCTTTTGCCAGTATGCAGAAGCCTTGGTGCAAGGAATGCAAGTCATGCTTGCCAAAGCAGTATGCCTTATTTACTGTGTAGTATAAATATCACCTCCAGTCTCACCTGAAAACAGGCTACTAGCCTAACAGAACTAACCAGGGCAACAAAGGATAAATAAATAAATAAATAAATAAATAAATAAATACATACATACATACATACATATAAATAAATAAATACATACATACATACATACATTCATACATAGATAAATACATAAATCTCATCTAGATTCTGTTTGAATGGCAGCAACTACTTAGCCAATTGCTGAAGTAAACTATTTTCTCCTTATATTTAACCATCTTCATGATGAGGGCAAAGGGATGGCACAGTGGCACAGTGGATAGCATTGTAGCCTCACAGCAAGAGGTTTAGTTTGATTCTTGGCTGAGCTGCCTGATGTGCGGATACAGGCCCTCCCTGTGTTTATGTGGGTTTACTCCTGGTGCTTCATTTCCTCCCACATTCTAAAGATATGCAGTAGGTGGACTGGACACTCTAAATTGGCCCTAGGTGTGAGTGTGTGGTATGGAAGAACAGCTACAGCAGGTGTAAACCTTGGCTGTTGATGATTGTGTCTGTTGAAGTGACACCCTGACCCCATGTGCAAAAAATGGGAAAAGGGGTTGTGGCTGGATGGATGGATGGATGAATGGATGGATGGATTCATGGTGGGGGCAAAATACTGCTCAAACACCTCCCCACCATCTAACACATACATAGTAAGTTCTGTCACATCTTTTTGCATGTCCCTTGGGTAGAACACTTAAGGGAATTCACTCCCACATGGGGCATCACCATCCCATACTTGGTCCCCTTGATGTTGCAGATTTTGGCCCTGGACTGGCAGCTCATAGTCACATCATTCTTGTGTGGCTTGGTGAGTTTGGAGTCAGCATGTTGTACAACAGAGACAATAGCTAGGTACCATCACATTTCTTAGGTATCATGCCTCACATGCAGCTGTGAGAATTTGTGTGGTCTTTGAAGAGCTTGGGGAAGCCTTATCACATGTTTTGCCCTCCACTTTGGTGCTCTTTGGTTTTGGACCACTGGATGTGTGGCCATACTCAACTATAGTCTACATGAGCCTTCATTTCCATGGTCTTCTTGCTACTGTCAATAGAAATTACAGATGAGACAAGATAGCTTCATTAGGCTTCTTTTAGGACCCCTGGATTTGAAAGCTGGAGTTCTGTAGTCTGGATTGCACATTATCCTTATTTATTTTGGTGCTTTGTCTGAAAAGAGTGCATAACACTGTTCCTGTTTGATAATGTGGAGGTTCTTCAGGAGCCTTGCCTTTCTTGCAATTTCATTCTCAGCAGCTCTCATTCATCTTACTAAGAACATGCTTATTGTTTTCATTCAGATGCACTCTTACATTCCTTCCTAGGGATGGAGCTCCAAAAACCTGGAATTGATTGAGTTGCTGAGATACTACAGAGGTCAATGTGTCTTCTGTCTGTTTCAACATTCGTAATTTACTTTTCTGACAGGATTCATCAGGGAAGATGCCCAATGCCAGGTATAACAGATATGTTCTTATGGTATTGGTTGATATATGAGATGGTCCTTATTAAAAGGACAGAAAAACCCTCCTTCTGACCCCTGTGGGTCAAAGGTCCTTCTATGGAAACTTGGATGTTAGAGTTCCCTGTATGTCAGGCATTTATATATTGGTTGTGAAGTGGGTGTGGCACCACTAACACCAAATGTGATACCCAGATGGCAGGATGGCACCCACTGGTAACAACATGGTGGGCACCAATGGGGTTCGAATCCCATCACTTCCAATCAAGGGTGAATTAATAGCAAGAAAATACATACAAGTCTGCTTCAACAAGTTTACAAAACATAACCTGGCTCCAACAACTTAAAAGGGAATATACACTGCTAATCTGGATATGGGCTTCCAAACTCCACAACCATATTCAACTGCACAGAGGCCACTAACAGACCAGAGTCTTTGGCCCAGTGCTCCCACATGGCCTTTGCCTCACCACTGTATTTAGGAACCAATGCCTTTCACTGCTCCTTTATCTATGGTTACAACCTTTCACACAACATATTATTTACACACACACACACACATACACACACACACACACACACACACACACACACACACACACACACACACACACACACACACACACACATGCACACACACATGCGCACACACACACACACACACACACACACACACACACACACACACACACACACACACACACACACACACACACACACACACACACACACACACACACACACACACACACACACACACACACACACACACACACACAATTTCCAGGGAAATCTGGAAGAATTCTTGAATTTCTCTGGCACACACAAACATAATTTACAGGGAAAACTGGCAGAATTCCCCAGTTTCCCCCAGCTTTCTTCCTGGCATCGTATTGCTGCTACCACTCTGTTGGAAGCCAGAGACTTCCTGTTACCTACTGCTCTTAAATCAAGGCAAATGTGAAACAGACCAATCGATATTTTATTTTGGTGATAGTGGGCCTTAAACAGTCTCAGGAAAGGCATGTGCCATAGGGCTTACTGTCCAACAGTTTAAATAAGGCTGACTCTGTCTTGTCATATAAAAAGTGCATACATTTGATAAATAAATACCAACCTGGAGGGATAAAATATTAATAAATAAACTTTACTTAAATAATAAAGAGTATAGTGCAAACACATAATAAAATATATTTGGGTTGGCACACATAGGAAGCCAAATGAGAGACAATAAAAGCAGACAGAAAATGCATATGAAAAAGATAAGCTCCAGGCCTATAAGTTCTTTGGCTAACTTACTACAGAAATATTGACCCTAGACAAATTAATAACTAGCACTAACAGATGGTTCACACAAACAAGATAGCACCATCATCTAAATTCTCTTTTCTTCTTCATAAACATTTATATAAATGCCTTTTCTCCAATCCCCATGTCTATGACATCATCATCCTGTTGCTGGGAGAATATATAGTAAAACCACTTAATTTACTTGTCATATCACTACTGGGGGATTAAAATACACATTCACTTCTACTTTTTTCGTCATTGTTTGCTACATTGACAGGAGAAGCCAGCATGTCCTAGAGATTCAACACATTTAAAAGACATTCCTTTTTTATATTTAGAAAAATGAAATCCCACATAACTAGCCAAGAGAATAACAAGAAATAAGAAAAAAAGAAAAATAATACATTGCATTTTAGCTGTTTTATTTACCCTGGTGTATCCCTACCTTCACAATTGCTTTCTTTTAGCCTGAAATTATTCCTTGCTTCACACAGGTTTACCACTTATTAGCAACAGTAGTGCCAAATCATCATTGTTGTTTCTTGATATGAAAGAGTGCGCTTGCTAAATGCTTTGGCATGCATTTGAGATAAGAGCACCTATGTGACTGATATATGATATTGTGACATGCATTGTCATGGTGCATCTCTGTCCTTAACTACAGTAAAAAAATAAGCACTGAATTCTCATGGTGGGGATGAATCCAACTCACAGCCTGTCAGGGAGGATCTTCTTGTAAATCAGCTGATAATGGTAAAACTGTATTTGCTCTTTTTCAGTTTTCCAGGATATGTTGATATATCTATGCATCAATCACTTGTTAATAAACATATTTAATGCTATACAGTCTTATGTTTTTTCTCTATAAAATACCACTAGTATATGCCAACACTTCTGATTTGTCACCTCTACATAGATCAGGATTTCTTAAATACTTCTACATTATATATACCACTGTTCCTATTTAATATTTTCTTCTGCAGATGATTGACTATGGATTTTTAATGCAGTCTCACATAGCACAAACATCTGCATTATATTAAAATTATTGTGGATTGTGTAAACTGTTATTCACCTTTAAAAGACTAAACAGACTGTTAAATCCGCAAACCTGTGTAACCAAGAAGAAGGACAGTTAAATCACTTTATTAAGAAGTTAGCTCTTTTGTTTCTCAAGAAAACTGAGGAAGTTTCTTCATTTTAATAGAAACGAAAGAGCTAACTTCTTAATTAAGTATTTTAGTTGTCCTTCTGCTTGGTTAAGCTGGTTTGTGGATTTAACATATGTTATTCACCTTTGACGTAGTTCTTTACTAATTGATATTTCCTTTTTTTCATGTGCATTATCAGACTTTTTCTATATACTTTCGTGACTCAAGCACAGCGCATCATATGACCAATCTGTTTTGCTATGCTTTACTTTGTTGCTATCCTCTCTTCATCTGTTGTCATTCCAGTGCACGTTTTGTGGCGTACTAACCCTTCCTTTTGGAGTTCACGCCATTCAGGAGATCATGAAGAGCATATGTCTTTAAATTTCCACTGTGTGATGCTGTGCTATTGGCTGTAAATCTGATCCTATATGCGCACTGACCATAATTATGTATCACAGAATGAAGGTGTATGGAGCATTTGCAAGATGTGTTTCAGAAAGTTTACCATCAAAATCTTTCAATGCCAAAGGCAAATGAACATATCACCACAAAATTTCCTCAGATGTCGGCATGCTAAATACCAACATACATGAACATAACACCAAAACTGCCTGCTGCTCAGGATCCATGAACAAGTGCTAGCATGAATCTGGTAGGGGGTGCAAGTTCAGACAGGTGATAAAGCTGGTATTTGACATTCTGAATGTTGACATGCAGAATTTGCACAGCTGAACTCGACCTTAGGAGTGGTGAGTTTTTCATGGTAAACCATTACAGAACATAGCTATCTGAACTTTAATATAATTGTGTAGCAACATCTATAGCTGAAATGACAAACATAACCAACTCACTGATCACAGCAGGTTGACATTCCTAGGCCACCTTTTAAAATATCTTCCCAAGTATAAATCTTTATTTCAGCAGGAGGTTAATCTCAGCCTCTTACCCTTCCTACTCCACCTTAAGGGTACTATCAAATAGGAGATTTAGGTTACAATTTACATGCATATTGTGAAAATTGCCAAGTGACAACCCAAAGGACCAGATAGACTATATATATCCTTACTAAAAGGCCACAGATGCAGTGGCGGCTGGTGACTTCAAATCAAAGGGGGGCTGCAGGAGACAGCTGAATGGGTGGGGTCAATGGGAAGGGGTGTGTCCAACTAGAAAGGGGAGGAGCTATGATCAAAACCACAAAAACTAACTAACTACACTGCCCTGGGTGCCAAAATGTCATTATGAGAGTCCAATCAAGAAAAAATGAAGTGTAGAAGAATAAAAATATTTCAATGCATTGGCTGCATGACAGCTTACTTAATATCTACATGGAAACAAAAAGGTTGTGAGGCATGAAAAAATAAATTACTTTTTAAATACATTAATGGAATGCCAGTCAAAATCAAGTATAAGAAAAACAAGCAGCACTCAACTCAAACCACTTCTTGCACTGCAGTTCTAATTTTAATTTATATTCAGCTTTATTAAAGTACCAAGTAACATGCTGAAAGTAGAAATCTCTGATGCCCCCACTTGTAAAAATGTTTCTTATCCAAAAAAAGACCTGCTGCCTGACAACTATCTACTTGTTTCATGGGGAAAACAGGATCAAAGTAAAAAATGAAAAGCAAACAAGAAATAAGATCAAGATACATTGCTTAAAAGGATTACTGTACAGGTTATGGACCACACGATTGGCATTCTGTTTAATTTATGGGTAAAGCCTGCAGAGATGACTGGAAGTCTCCAAGTGTAATGATCTTCTTAAAATAATGTAATCCTGTCCTTTATTACAAATACTGTCATATGCATTTCAATACCCAAGGCTTATACATTATCTAGTTAAGTATTCTCTACATGGCAACAACAGAAAGGCTTTTAATGTTGGCAATTCTTTAACAGTATGCTTATTAAAGCTTACTTGCATCTTATGATCTCAGCCAAGCTTACCTGATGGTCATTAAAGTATTGCTACTTAAACGCAGAGCAACAGGCACTTTGAGTAATAAGCATAAATCAACAGTACAAAAAATATGACAGAAACCAGACCATTCTGTAAAAATCAAGGAAAGATGAAAAGCCACTCTAGTACTTGTGTCTACCTTGGATGGGGGGGATACTCTGCACATTTACACTGCATAACTACTCCTTGCCTTGCTTCGACACATCCAGAGTCACTACATGGGGGAATGGGGTGCAACAAGTATGTCACAATTTGAAATGTCTCTGGCTGACTGTGATGGCCCTGACATATTTGTCATACCTCTCAACCTCAGAGCAAGAAATCTGGACAAAGCCATACAAAGAAGTGGGACAAAGGCCAAAAAATAAGGACAATTTTAAAATATTGCTCTTATAAACTTAGAAAGATAATAGAATAGGTCTTGCATTAGTACGAATTTTCTGAAGGATATGAAATCTGAAACTCAAATGTCTGTCATTATTTTCTAACTTCAGTATTTAGTGATTTGTCACTAATTTGCCAAAAAAAAACACAATTTTATGAAAAATGGACCAAAAATGTGATGTAAAAATATAAAATAGTCACACAATACAGCTGGGAACCTGTCAAAGAAGGGACACTTTAATATTAGTATTGCTAACTTGAGCAGCTGACAAAATAAAAGAATCTACATGCATTTCTGAAATAAAAGTAATCTATAACTCTGATTATTACAGTTATTTCTCAATTGTAAACCCTCCATGTTTTCTTCCAAAATTGCTATTTTGCGGAGGGATTATTAGGGGGAAGAGCAACATTTTGAGCCAAATTCAAGGACAGTTGAGAGGTTTGGCTATGCCTAATTCTATAAAGCAATTTATCTTCATGTACCTCTCAACCTGTTAATGCAATAAATCTGGACAAGGCCAAATATATTGGGGGAACATATAAACAGTACTAAAAATTGCTCTTGCATAAACTGAGACAGTTGATAGAACAACAGGTCTTACTTTAGCATGCATTTTTCTGAAGGTTATGAAGTCTGAAACTCAGTGTGTCATTATTCAGTGACTTAATTCCTAAATTATTTGCCAGAAAACCACAAATTTTATGAGGAACAAACCAAAAATAAGAAGCAAAAATCTATTAATTCTTTGAAAATCTGGACAGTTGGGAGGTATAGTTCATCTGGGGCTGTCTTTAAGTTTGCCGCCCTTCCCCCTCACAAAATCATGGTCGAATGGAGCCTCCCCCTGCAGCCATTCCAATGATCCATTACTAGGCTATTTCACTCCATTTACCATAAACACTAATGTGCATACTGATTTACTTCTATGATGATTTGGACTTCATTTGCAAGTTTTATTTTGCATTTTAGAGCACAAACACTAAGATATCTGCTAAACAAACTTAGCATTAAAACTTCTCTGCCCTTGAAACTCACATTCATTGAAACAGCATTGAAACCCAAATTCAAAGAAAATACATTTTACCAGTGGCAGATAAAGATCAATTCTGGGCTGTTTTCAAATCATAGGCCCCTTGCATATGAAACATACATGTGCTCTTTGATACACCTTCCTATTGTTTTGAACATTTTTCCAGTAAATTATGAAACAAAACACATGCACCAATAATGACAAAACTGCCCAATTCAGAAAATCTTTCCAGTAAACAATGAAACAAAATGCATGCACCCATAATGACAAAACTGCCCAGTTCAGAACATTTCCATCATAAAAGTCTACTCAAACTTCTACAGTCCACCATTATCAGTAAATATGCACAATTCTACAGTCCATCATTATCAGTAAATATGCACAATTCTACAGTCCACCATTATCAGTAAATATGCACAATCTCTGAAGAAGTAAAAAAGTCATCTAAATAATTCCACATTAAATAAATCTGTAACTAATGATGAGGTTGCTGCTAGCAAACACCTTTATATTTCATGGTTTCATCGAAAAATAAAGTGTCTGATGCCCCTGAGGAATAAATTGCCTATATTACATTAAAAATGATAAGCTAGTAATATTGCAATAGGAAATGTATGGCAAACTGATAACAGGCTCATAGTTAGTATCTTAACTTTTTCAGTACGGCAGCATTCACCCCTTGTGAGAGTAGAACCAACAACCTTCTGCATCAAAAGCAAGTACACAACCTGTAGTGCTATTAACAATGCAAGCTGACTTAGCATAAGCAGCACTAAACTTCTCTTCCCCTGCAGCTCTCTGCTCCTTGTAAAATCTACTCAATACTCAACTGCATCTCAACTTCGCAGCACAAGAAATCTGGAAAAAGCCAAATTTATTTGGGGGGGGGGTCAAAATCCCAAAAACCAGGGACACATTAAACATTGCTTGTATAATCTTGGAAAGTAGCTAGAATAAAATGCTGTGTTACCACCATAAATTTTACTACCAATGTCCCTGTGCAAAACAGTCAGAGCAACATACCACTATGCCAAATCACCTGCTTTGTGAAAGAAAAACGGTGTGTTACCACCATACATTTTACTGCCAAGGTCCCTGTGCAAAACAGTCAGAGCAGCATACCACTATGCCAAATCAGCTGCTTTGTGAAAGAGTGGAAGACTGAAACTTAAATGGCTATAATTTAATGAATTCAGTTCTCACCATAAATGTCAAACTCTTAGCACAAAACACCTGGACAAACCCAGTAATGAGGGGATGCAGCCCTCAAACATATTCAGTGAATTCAGTTCTTGCCATAGCTGTCAACCTTATCACAAAAAACCTGGACAAAGCCAATAATGCGGTAATACAGTCCCAAAAATAAGGACAAATTTCAAATATTCATCTTATAAACTTAGAAAATTGCTAGAATAAAAGGTTGTGTTACTATGTATTTTCTGAAGAATATGAAGTCTGAAATTCAAATGCCTGTCAATTTTATTTCTGACGGAACAAAAACAATTTTCAGCAGAAGCCCAGGGATAAATACTGCAGACACATGTCTTTGTAAAATGGCAAGACACCAGAGAAAATCTACACAAACACAGGGATGAGATGCAGACTCCACACAGAAGGCACCCCAGCCAAGAATCAAACCAGAAAACCTATAGCTGTGAGGCAACAATGCTACCACTGCACCATCAAATATGTAAGGATTTAAACTTTCGTAAACCTGAAGTCTGAAATTCAAATGCCTGTCAATTTTATTTTTCATTTGTTAATTAGATAGTCTGACTTGGAACAAAAAAACTATTTTCAGCAGAGGCCCAGGAAGAAATAATGCAGACATGTCTTTGTAACATGGGAGGACACAAAAGCAAACCCACACAAACACAGGGAGAAGATGCAGACCCCACACAGAAGGCACCCCAGCCAAGAATCAAACCTGAGAACCTGCAGCTGTGAGGCAACAATGCTACCATTGCACCATCAAATATCAAGCATTGCAACATTTAGAAACCACAGATATTATGAGGAACAGATCATATCAAATATCTAGCAAAAATCTGCAATTTCTTTACAAATGGTGGTGGGTAGGGAATTCAGGTCCTTAACACCTGCATACAAGGTACAGGGTTCAAGCCTGAGGTATTCCCTACCACACCACCAGTATATAGCAACTGGGGCATTTACACACACACACACACACACACACACACACACACACACACACACCCTTCTTACCTGGAGCAATGTAGATCTCATCCCTTTGTGCCATTAAATAAATCCATAGCTGTCCCTCTTACCTGGAGTGATCCCTTTGTGCCATTAAATCCATAGCTGTTAGTGCACTACAAACTGTCCGTTGGAGCACATCCACCATGTGAGATGTTCTTCCTCTGACGAGACTCCAGCCTGCCAACGTTGCAGTCCAAGTCCAATCCGTTTCCAGTGACAGTCTATGCAGTTACAACTGCATAGACTTCTGGGATCTCTGCTCTTACATGTTTCCCAGTCCAGACTGCTGCTGAAACAGTCTGCGCATGCTCCAGACTGTCTCAGCAGTAGTCCGGAGTAGTGCACATGCGCGAAAGTCCGTGAATTTTAATTTTTTTTTTTATCTTTTATTTTCTTTAATTTCTTCTTTAATTTCTTTATTTTTACAGCTGGGGGGGCTGCAGTCCAATAGCACGGGCCGCCCCTGCACAGATGGCTAGCTCCATAGTGCAGAAACATAAAGCTCTGAATGTGAACTAGATGTCCTAGGATGCTCTGGCATCCTGGCACATCTGGGGAGGGTAGGATTGAGCAGTTAACACTGGTTTCCCATCCTGGGAATTCAAAGCACTGCTGATACCAAGCAGGGGCTGGGGAACTGCAGGTAACATTGTGAGAAAAAACACACTTGCTTGCCACTCTATGTGTTCCTACACAGAAGGGACCATGGGTCATGGGGGGTGAGAGGGTGGATGGAATTGGCATTGTGGGGTTCCATGCATGTCTGAATGCTCTACACTGTGTAACGGGATTGGGTCAAGCATTAAAGGTCAGTGGCTGTCTGCATGTTGGCCTACCATGTTTGGCTGTCACCAGCAGAGGATTAATGGAATTTTGCCTCATGGGTGGGGGAAGGTCAGTAGTCACTGATTAATAGTCATCTGCATGCAATGGGAAGAAAACAGGTACAGAAAAAAATGCCCATTGCAAATCACAACTAAAAAATGTTGGATACCACAGATCAGAGAAATCAAGTATGACTTCCATCTGACATTTTTGGAGGGAGATAAAAAAAGATACTACAAAAAACGTGCTAGGGGAAGCCAAGCCCATTTACTCAAGCTGCAGCACTGCTTCAGAGACATAGGAGCCCCAGGTACCCACACACGAGAAGCAGTTTCATTCCACAAGTGTACTTTGAGACTTCCTGCCAGAGTACGCACATTTGCATTCATGAAGGCTTCATCATATGATGGTGCTACACATTAGGAGAATGCAGATTTCATAAGGGTGCAATACAAAAACTAAACATACAAAGCCGAACGTACTAGATAAACTGGTGCTGTGAAGTACATTGAGGATTTTTTCTTTTCGGCCCTACTGACTCAATAAATAAATAAATAAAATAAAGTTTGACAATGTCAGCATAAGTTATGCTGAACTTTGATTTCTTTCTCTTTTGTTTTTGCATGCAAGCAAGATGAGGCACTGAATCATACTGATGGTACATCATACGCGGTCAGGTCTATGGATGAAAGTAAAGCCGTTTTTCAGTTTGTTAAGTAAAGAACAAAAAGTTCTTTATGCAGCAGTTAATGTACATCTTTGTCATAATTTTCTCCACCCACATAGCATAGGAAGATATGATGTCTAGTGAAGATGTCAGATCTTGATGATGCAAATATTGTAAAAGAGCTTCCTGCTACCTGTCAAAGTAAAAACAACTTTTCAAGGCAATGACTTTTATACCAGACCTGTCCAGGGTGTAGCCTTTTTTAAAATCCACCATGCAGTTTCCTGCTGAATTGCTTTCAGATCTTGAGGAAGATGAGGCTGTTGCAACAGGCTACCGCTGTGTGATTCCTGGATTAATTGCTCAAGCAGTAACGATCTTAAATGCATAAGAATAATCTGCCTGCTTTACATTCCTAAATGTTGAGCTTAGGCACTAGATAAGTCTGTATTTTTTTTATAGAAGATTATGTATATCCAAGATGTATAATGTACAATAATAAAAAGGAAACTGAATGGAGGTGATTCTTTGTTCATGACTTTGTTACCCAAGGTGCACAACCCAACAGACAAGTGCACAGAATACAATAAATACGCAATAACAGCAAAAAAACAGCACTTTAAACTCCAAACCATTCACTTTAAGCAATTTATTAAATCCAAATGGAAAAACCATAAAAGCAGTCTGGCTAAGAGCAAATGGTTACAGACCGGTTTCGCCCACTGGTGTCATCAGTGTAATACATTGATGATGCCAGTGGGCGCAATTGGTCTGTGATTGTTTGATTGTTTGTTCTTAGCCAGATTGCTTTTATGTTTTTTCCATTTGGATTTAATAAATGCTTCAAGTGAACACTTTGGAGTTTAGAGTGCTGGTTTTCTGCTGTTGTTGCGTGTATATGTATATGTGTGTGTGTGTGTGTGTGTGTGTGTGTGTGTGTGTATATATATATATATATATATATATATATATATATATATATACACAGAGAGAGAGAGAGGTGTGTGTGTATAAAATATATGCAAGGCTCATTCTTTTAAAAGTAAAGAAATGATCAGAAATAGATGGTGCACTTTAAACAGGCTCTGAAAACATAGTGACTGGTGATTCGAACCACACAGTTAGCAAGCAGATTATATTTCGCTAGTAAGCAGGGATGATCTTAGTAAATTTATTTATTTTTGTTAACCGGGTTAGTCTCACTATGGCTGGACTATTTTCAGGGGAGACAAAAAATGGACTTCATACTGAGTAGGAGATACTTGGACAGGGCACTAGGGCAATGCACTAATTGTTTTTGATAGATACTGCGTAATCTTTGCATCCACCTAAACTACCACAAACTCAGGCTGATGGTCCTTCTGTGTAGTATCTCATTTAAAAGATGGCATTTCAGAGGTGCTGCAACCTTTCTTCTGATGCATGCAGTGTCAGTAATTGAAAAATGAATGTATGTTCCATTTCAGGGAGTGCAACAGCCTTCTTATTTTTCCAGTGGAGTAACTGTTAAGGCACATAAATCTTTCATAAGTCATGAGCAAATGGTAATGATGCAGTGTTTATGCCTGTCTAACCTACTCTGTACAAAAATAATGTGAATACTTTTTACAATGTATGTCAGTTCAATAATACACAAGTTTGTTTTACAACTTTATTTTTTAACATTCACTATCACAATGCATAAAATACAGCTATCACATTTACTGTAAAAAAAAATCATATGACTCTAGGTGCAGTTTCATGAGACCATCATATTGGTCTCAGACAAGCACACAATACAGCTAGGAAAGAAACAATAAAGGTAACAACATTTGTGACAGTTGCCATAATCTTTGGACGGTTAGCAGATATAACTATTCTGTGATAGCTTTCAAAATGACCCTGCTGTACTTGAAAAAAATGGGTGTTGAGTGACTACACAAACAGGTGCCTGAAAGAGATATAACAATATTTAAGAACTTATTTAATAATGGATACAGAAAAAAAGTCAGCTGCTGAATACCACTACAGCCTGTAATTATTAATAAAAACAAGCTGATATTTAAAATTGTCCTTTTAACTTTGTATGGAGCAGCAAAAGTGCTGCACTGCTGTGTATCCAGAATTGTAGTACTGTGTGCTCAGGCAGTTGGCATAATGATTAAGACATTTACTTCACATTCAAGAGGTACAGGGCTTGATTCTCATGAAGGGCAAATTGGCTAGGCTTAAGATAGTTTACAAGGACAGATAGCCTAGTATGTAACTATGTTCTATCATCTTTCCTAAGCCACAGAAGCTAGCTCACTTCCTTTTTGTGTTTCAGTGCAAGTACTTCATTCATCATGCTGTTGTGCTACTGTCTTTTATCAATTTCTAAATGTATAGACTTTCACTATTAATCTGAGAAATCACTGTAAAACCAAACTGAAATTTTAAGGGGCCTAGAAGGGGATTGTACCAATAAATAGAAGATAGGCCAGTAAGTTTGCTTATGTTGGAACTTCATTTAACCTAATACATTAGCATAGCCTAGCCTTTAACTCATGATGCTGTGGCAACAAATTGTCATAGTAAAGATGACGTGAAGGAAGTTTCTGATATTTTTCCTGCCCCTGACCTTTACACGAGCAAAGAAACAATAACTGTAACAGGAAGGGACTTTATTTATTTATTGTGGAGCGGGACAATGGGATGAAGTCAGGTTTATATTACCCAATCGAATGTTTAGGTTAGCGAATACCTAAATGTTGAACTGGTAATATTGAAAAATTAAAACAGCGAAAGGCCGATTTAATGTAGGGAATGAAAAAAAAAATAAAAATAAATAAATAAACCAAAATGAAGTGGGGGGCTTCACCCACCACAGCCCACAGCCCCCCACACTTCCCCTTACTAAATATACAAACTATGAGATCGCTTTACAGTGGGGAAAGGGGCAAAATCTGCATAACAGCCAAGGGAATTCTTTTCCTGCGTTAAACCGGCCATTCGCGTTTTTTGCATTCGCTGTTACCAGATCCATGTTTAAGTATTCGCTAACCTAAACATTCGATCAGGTAATAGGAACCCGAGGAAGTCAGATCATACTGAGAAAGCCCTTAGAATAGAGGTCAGCAACTCAGAAGAGAAGAGACACATTTAAGTGTAAGTCATTTTGATATAAAAAATATATATCTATTTCTAATGCATACCATGTAGGTGACACCCCCCCTCCACCCTGATGCAATTGTGGGAGATTTAGGCATTCTTGTTAATAATGCCTTATCTTTTGACCATAATGTATCTGTAGTAGTTGAGAACCCCCCAATTATTAAATATAATGTCTCTTTTAGCATATATTTTTGAAATGTAAACTCAGCTTGAGCGACATCGCATATTCAGAGCTGTGAAGATCAGTGCCCTGTACATCCTCAGTTATGTGTATAGGCAGGTAACCCTCTCCCTGCCCACCTTATGGACTTCTCCATGGTGATCTGTATCTAGTCTTTTGAACCAAGAAAGTCCTGACCATCCATGACTTCCTATTCTTTTGCAGAGCAAGTGGTTCCTCAGAAATCCAGTCAATGGAAATAAACCTTCATCAACTTATAAATAAGACATGTTGGTACAAGAGAGTCATAATCCATTGTGTCCCCCCAGTCTGCATCATACTTCTGGTACTCGTTGAGCAGAAGAGCACCCCTTGCCACCCTCAAGGAGAGCTGACATAAGGGAATGGGCAGTCTCAGATTCTCCCTGATCTATCTTGCTTTGCGCTCCTTGAGGCTGGAGGGAACCTTTGACTATAGATCATTTGCTAGGCTTGTAATAGTCTGTAGACAGATTGCCTAGTACTTTTATAGTAATCTATGCACCTATGAACCATATATATGTGAAAACCTGTGGTAGACATATTCTCCTTTTTAAGAAATTAAACAAGAGAACAGATGTATGCATATTTGTTTTAACTGGCAAATCTATATTTTCTGATCTCAACAAACAATTTACATATACCATTTTAATAATGCTGAAGTGTTTTGCAATGCTGCAGTTAAATGAAGCCATGTTTAGGTCATACCAGTGCCACAAGGGCCACCAAAGAGCCACATGTGGCTCCGCAGGCACAGGTTGCAGACCTTTGCATTAGAACAACATGAATGAGATGCTATTGTGTTATATAACTCAACATGCCCTGCAGCAACAATGTCAAAATCCATGTTGTGCTGCAAAACTTGTTTCATTACTGCAGCACAACAAAACAGATGTCTGCCTTGTGCTATAGGTTGTTTCTGTAACTTTCACTTTTTTCTGAAGTTTGCATTCATTCTTACCTCGTGTACTCTCTGGTACTATTTGTAAATGATTTTACATTACTTTAGCTGGATTACTTACTTCTTAAGCAACTTGGCAGATATTGCTCCTAAATCTATAAAAAATGTGTATGATGAGATGAAAACAAGGAAATTATTCTACCCAATATTTTTGTAATGTTTCATGTTGTGCTCTTGCGAAGGCAGACAGTATGATCTTATCAATGTGTGGACCTTTGGTCATTTACAGCTCTGGAAAACAATTGAATGAAACATGTCCATGCATTGCAAAGTTGGGAACTTTCCCTTTTTTCCCAAATGCAATAAACACAAAGTTGGTTATATTAAGCAGGGCTATGCAGAGGGCTTTGCCACTACAGGAAATAGTTTGTATTTTGACGTCATGTTTCAGTGAATGCAGCCTTGCTTATTTTTTCAGCCAATGCTACATTGTTGAAACTGACCCACACCTTTGCCTGTGTCTTCTATTGTCATCAGAACTGTTTGAAACAAACATCCCTTTAGGTATGTATGCCTCACAATAATGTCAGCTACACAGTAAGAACAAGTTTCTGTGATTTTCCGTTTTAAGATGGAAGTCTATTTGTAAATGAGAAAGGACAGAGAAGGGAAGAAAGGAAAGGGAAAGCAATGGATCAATGAAGAATGAGGGTCACAGAGAAGGGAAGAAAGGAAGGGGAAAGCAATGGATAAATGAAGAATGAGGGTCACAGAGAAGGGAAGAAAGGAAGGGGAAAGCAATGGATAAATGAAGAATGAGGGTCACAGAGAAGGGAAGAAAGGAAGGGGAAAGCAATGGATAAATGAAGAATGAGGGTCCTACATAGGCATGTTTTACCTTGCAGTGTTCACAGTTTTCATGTCCCACGTCTGGATACTCATGTTTCCATCCAGTAAGAGGTAACTATCACTTGTATCTTGAGATACATAACATGGCCATATGTTTCTTTAAAAGCTGTCCCATAAGTGATTTTCTTAAACACACATACACATGTATTTTACTATAACTGTTAAATGATGACCTTAGGTGATGTAGGATAACATAAACATTTACATAATGATCAAGGATTGCCTTAATGTTTTCAGACTATCTAGGTGGTGCTGTACTGGACAAGAGGCTGCAAGCCTAGTGGGACTAATTTGGTCAACAAAGGATGAATAAATAAAATAAAAATGAATGCACTTTGGTACAAACAAGTGCAGCTATTCGGCTGATGAAATAGTCTAATGCAGATTTCTTTCAAGAGATGTAAAATCTAATTAAGGAGATGATGCTAGTTACTAGCAATCTGGTAACTTTGGTCCTTTTTGAGCCTGCCCATCTGGGATCTACATTAGCTAGGTAGCCACAACTATAAACCCTGCTTCATATGAAATCATCTGTCTGGAATGGTATTCAAACAACTTTGCATGCATGCTTTTTTCTGTGCAGAGCTAAGGGGGCATAAGGTCTTCCACAGCCCTCATGTATGACATTATGTTCCATGCACCTTGTCAGGAAGAAGGTCTCACCCTTTGCAATCACCTCTGATAACTCAAGTGATTTTTAACCACCTGCATGAAATCTGTATTTCACAAATGTGGATTTTGCTCAGCTGTCTGTCTGTTGTCTGTCTGAGAACCTTTGAGGGAATATTATGATAGTGTTTTTCTGTAACATATGTAAGACATATATCTGATCTCTACACATATTCACATTATGACACCCAAGAAGTTAGATAGGCAGAACATGTGACTTCTGTCACCTTGTAATTCCCTTCCTGGTTGTCACAGAAGTTGTTAGAAGTCAGCCATTAGACTACTTGGGGCAAACATAAAATACAAAGATCCAAGTTCACCAGTTTGGATCCTAACATCTCCAGCACAGGGGTTACTCTTTTAGAAATACATAGTTTAAACTTACGCAAGTATATTTCTGTTTAAAGCATACACCATTCAAAATGCCTGAGGTAAGTTGGTGGAGTTAACCTTTGGGGCATAGAGAGATGTGTGCTGAAGATGTTTTCAGTTTTCATCCAGAATATTTAGTCAATATCAGGGTGATATTTTTAAGGCTTGTATAAAGACTAGAAAGCATATGTGCACACATAACAAAGATTTACTTTTGGTTTATGTCATGGATAGGATGAAAGGAGGTCTAGAACTTGAGTTAAACCTGAACTCTTATAAAATGCTTAGTTTGTGTGCATAAATGTTGCTGATAAGCAGGCTGAAATGCCTGTTAAAGCTCAGAGAACTATATAATTTCTCCATTTGTATTGAGATGGCATTTTGCAGATATTGACCTCTAGCTTGTCAATGTCTGAAGCTAACTCTGATTTCTGTCAGTTGAAATCCAAATTTCTTCTGGTAAGAAATAAGTAACAAATCTCACCAGGACAAAACATATGAACAAAGGACAGAAATCAAAATTTTAATAACAGGACTGAGAGGTATAATTCTTGCTACAGTTAATATGTTTGTACTAAGCAAATATAGAGATTGAAGCTTGCCAGAAGGGAAACATTAGTTTTTTTCAGTAGGTGATACACATGATTGTCAAAGATGTTCCATAAGGATTTTGAATTTTCAGACCTCGTTTTTGGTGTGGTGCAGTTTTCCTTGATTCTTGATAGTGTGCTAGGAAAGGTGTCAGGTGTTTGCTTTTTGTTGCTTGCCAGGGTAGAGATTAGTTTTAATAACTTGCTCTGCCGTTTATGCAAGAAGTATGAGTCAGGGCTTAGATAATGGAATTTAAGTATAAATAATGCAAGTGGTAAAATGTCAATTTTAACTTCTAGTTTACATTCAAAAGGCAAAGTTAGACTAGACTACATAGTTCGCAACCTACAGACACTGAAAATTTGGACAATAGCTCTTGAAAATTAGCTACACCTGGCATAGCTTTCCAACAATCAGGAAAAAATCTCAACAGAATCAGAGACAAATTCAGAAGTAATCAGGGACAATCAAGGACACTTTTAAAATATTACTACTATTAACTTGTGATGTTGACAGAATAAAGAATGTGAATTAATATACAGTTTCTGAAATAGAAGTCTATAACTCTAATTAGCGTTATTACCTGTTAAGTGCAATTCACCACCTTTTCTCCAATAGTCACCAGTTTTAGGAGGTATTAAGACTGACAGAGCTAAAATTTGAGTCAAAATCTGGGACATCCCTGAAAGTCAAGAACAGTAGTGAGGTATGAGACCTGGTTAAAAATATGGATAGCTAATCACCATAGCATTTGCATACCTAAAGGCATAACACCTCCCATTTACAGTAGGATTGTTTGATACTACCACTCAGAAACACAAATTTGAAAAGGAAACTGATAAAATGACACAAAATATAGGCAGAATAATTGTGATTTATTCTGATTCAGCTTTAACTATGATTGACTTGTAAGAAACTTATGTGGAATAAAAATTAAATAATACATTATTTATATAAAAATGCTAAAATCAGTAGCATTGTATGTTTGTAGCTCCCAGTAATATGTAGGTCTACAGCTCTCACTTGTATGCTGACATAAGTGCTCAGTTTCACACCTAGGAACACAAACAGGCTCCAAATGCTCCATATGTGTATATCTCTCTTGTCACATTTTTGCAAATCTAAACAACAAGAACAACAAGAATAAACTCTTGACTGTTCTGCTTTTCCTCACTTAAAAACAAATGTAAGTTCCACATTTACCAAATTTGTCTGCTCTGAAGGAAAGCAAGTATTTGCCCGTTGACCCCCACCAAGAGTGCATATCACCTACCACAAAGAAAAGCTACAATGAAACATATAAATCTACCTTGCATTTTCATCACAACTGCACTGCATCTTGTAAATATGACTCCAACCAACAGGCAGTCAGCATTCTTTTTTTTAAAACTTGGTTTAAAAGAATAAATAAATCAGTTATAAAACAAACAAGTAACTGCCTACATAGGTCCACAGCTGATCAATACATCAAAGTTAAACATATCAACAATTAATATTTTTCAAGCAAGCCTTTAGGTTTAAGCCAAGATTTATTATATGAATGTATAAAATTAGAAGGTCTCATCTTTATAGTATGCAATTCACTACTGCAAACATTTTTTGCCTTATTAATAAATTTAACACTAGAGGGGATAACTTTACTTTTCCAATTTTTAGTAATTACTTTTCTGGCTATAGCAAGAATAGACCAAAAAAGAGACACTCTGGTTTTTGCAATTATCTCAGGAATCAGACCATTAAAAAAACTAAAGATTTAGAAAAAATACATTTATCTGACCATAGAGTTTGAATGAAGTTATTAATTTCTTTCTAAAAAGGAGAGATGACTTCACATTCATATACCATATGTGTCCAATCAGCTATTATTTCAGAATCATATCTCAAGCATTTAATTGTATTTGATTTATACATGATTGTAATTTTGTTAGGAGTGACAAGATCTCTGTGTAAGAATTTCCATGTAAACATTTTCCAATATAATGAAGATGTGGTTTTATATATATATATATATATTTTAATATAATTTTCTTCTGTTCTTCAGATGTCTTCATTATTAGTTTCTGAAGAATAGTTCCAACAGGAATTATATAAATATGTGAACTCTAATGTAAGAATTTTATAAATGTGTGACAAATATGATTTATTTTAATTGTATTGTTATTGATATTTATGAAGAATTCCAATATTTTGGAGAATGATTTCTTATCTAGGCTAAATACCTTACTTATCTCTGTGTGCAGAAAGTCTGTAAATATTTATAAAATTAACCAATTCTTGGAATCTTGATTGTATTTGGACCTTATATTTTCAACAGTATATATCAGTACCATTTAAAAGTTGATACCAATAAATTAAGTTACTTTGTCCTTTCAAACAGTCATTTGTATATGCAATTGGAAACATAGAAAATATTAAGTCTTTAATACAATGGTTAGAATATGTAAACTTTTGAAAAGAGGAAATTATGTTACTTAAATAGGGAATTTGAGAAGAGGGTGTAATTCCATTTACAGAAAAATCTTTTAATAACCAGATAAAATTATTAGGGACTATTTTTATGCTGGTTGTGCTATATTTATTATTTACTAATAGTATTTATTGATGTATTTGTTTCCATTTTGAATCATAAGATGAATTTATCCACAATACTATAACTTCTACAATTGTTAAAGCATACTATTGATTATCATTGAATCTTATTCCACCATTATCCCAACCTTTTCTATGCCACTCAAAGGAAACACATGGTTTACTGGAATACCAAAAATGTAAGTAGAATATTATTTATCTTCTTCATCAATTTTTTGGAGAAGATAGTACTAAAGATTGTAAGACAAACAATATTTTAGGGAGAATTACTATCTTAATAAGCTTGGCCTCTGTTATTTGGGATATAATTCTTTGAGGAGCAGGCCAAAACCAGTGGGCTATGGCTGACCAACTTTGCAGATGACTGCAAGCTGGGTGTGTTCATCAATTCCTCAGTGATGTGGATGTCCTCCAAGAGAAGAGAAACTTAGCCTCAAGCTGAATGCCAAAAAATGCATTATCATCCCCTTTCAGGAGAGTGACTTTCCCACATATTATCACATTAATAACAGCATCCTAAGCATGCAATCAGTTGTGAAGGATTTGGGCACCGAGGTTGATGACAACCTGACTTTTGACCACCAAGTTGTTTCCACCTCATAAGTAAGGGTATCTCATCCAGGGACAAGGAGGTCATAACATCCCTGTATTCTTCCATTATAAGGCCAATTATTGAGTACAATGCCCCTTTGGGCTGTACCTCACAAAGCACATGCAGCAGCTGGAGAGACCACAGAGGTTCCTCAGCAGGAGAATCCAGGGCCTCAAACATATACCCTACACATATAGGCTAAAAGCCATGTCTCTCTACTCAGTTTCATACAGACTCCTCAGAGGTGACTTCTGTCTGAGATACAAAGCAATCTCAGACCCCGCCTTGATGGGACTGCTGCATATCCACAAGTCAAGCTCCACTAGAGTAACCCACACATGCATCCTCAACCTGGTTTGTGACGTCAATAGGACTTGTTGGTGGGACAGATTTCTGTCCCAGAGACTCCCCTATCTGTGGAATAGACTCCCTCTCCACATCAAGCAGAGTACCTCATTATCCCTTTTTAAGTGCAACCTGGATAACTGGGAAACAGAAAATACACCCTGGGATTCCACCTGTGTCCTTGCTGGGCAGGGGTTTTGGGTGCTGACTTGTCTAAACATGGGCTAAACTCTTGGCTAGGCTAATAAGGGCCTCAGGGCCAACAGCCTAGTAACTTCCTATGATCCTATGATCCTATTTCATGGTAAAGAAGAATTTGTTCCTATTTGTGACTAAACTTAAAATTTTATCAACAACCTGTTGAAAGTTTGCTTGTATCATTTCTTTGCTATTAGACATATTGGTTATACCAAGGTATTTTATTTGATTGGTATTCCAATTGAAGTTAGAATATTTTTGTATGAATTTTTAAATTGTTTATTAATTAATTCATTATTAATGTACTTGTTTTATTATAATTAAATTGTTTTATTATAACTAAATCTTAAGTTCGAGATTTCTTCAAAATGACTCATGGAACTAATTATATGTTCTAATGAACTTCTATATTTCCTGTTGTTATTAAATATCATCAGCAAAGAGATGAATCTTTGGTTCAAAATCTTCTTTTATTTTGAGACCATTAATGTTCTTATTGGATCTAATACTATTAGGAAAGGGTTCTATAGCTAATGCAAAATGTAAAGGTGATAATAGGCAGCCTTGTTTTGTGCCTTTTTCTAATTTAAAGGAATTAGAAATAAAATAACCTATTTTAACATAAGCACAAGCGTTATTGCATAACTTAAAAATTAATGCAATTAGTTGAGGTGAGAAATTATACACTTTAAGTTTTTTAAAGAGGTATGACCATTTAACTTAGTCAAAGGCCTTATCTAAATTAAGACTAATGATAGAGAATTATTTTTTATTTGTATTTGCAAAGTCTATTAATGTATGTATTCTTATTATATTATCCTGTTCTTGTCTAGTTAAAATAAAACTAGTTTGATCATTGTTAATTAGTTTAGGTATAAATAGATGAATTCTGTTAGTTAAAATGGACACAAACATCTTATAGTCCACATTTAAATGTGAAATGGGTCTGTATGATGAACAGTTTGTAGGATCCTTATCTTGTTTAAAATTATGTGACAAAAGAGAATATTTCTATGATGGGGGAATTCAGCAGTTGTTTATATTTCTCTATAGACCTTATCTAATATTTTAACTGCATCATCTGGTAGTATTTTATATAGCTCTGGTATAAGACCATCTAAGCCAGGTGTCTTATTATTTTTTAACTTTTTTATTTGATCTTTTATTTCTGTTAAAGTGAATGGTCTATCATTTTTTAATTTGTTCACTTGTTTTATTATTTATATTTTCCCTTAGAAAACTTTCAACTATAACATTATTTAGGTTATTTAGATTATTATTTATATTTTCCTAAAATATTTTAAAACCCTCAAGAATAGTTTTAATGTCTGTTCTTTATTTTTTATTGTTTATATGTGTTAGAATTTCTTTGATATGACTTAGTTTATTAATTTTATTTGATGTAAGAGCAAGTTTATGCAAAGTGAAAGGGTTTACTGAATATGCCTGAAGTTTAAGCTTTTTCAGTTTTATTGAACTTATGTGATTTAGAATTCCAACATATATTTATCTTTATATATTTGAGACTCTTTAATCTAGTACTACTGTTAGAATCAGTTTCTGGATTTTTCCTTAAATGTTATATCTAATAGTATCTGAACAAACATCTGAAAATGTTCTCTTTTAAGATTAAAACTTTCCATAATAAATTGTTCTGAGATATTACATTTTGTTATCATTAAAAAGAAACAAGTAACAGAAAAACACAATTCCATTTTTATCAAAAGTGTCATTCTATAATCTAGTATATAAACTATTCTTTTGATATACTGCAAGCATTCAGAACTATTTAATAACTGACAGTGCTTTAGAATGCAATTCACTGTCTTTTGCTTCTTATTTAACTTGTATATTCATTGACATCTTAGCATATGATTCAAATATTATGATTATTTACTTTTGGGCAGGAACCTGGGTAGTTCTTAGAATTTTCAGAACTCCTGCAGCATCACAAACGTACTCATGAGTCTAATTAAGCTGCTTCAAGCTGGTCCTCATGACAAGGGCTTGCAAATGATCAGTTTATCAGCTACAATTCACATGAAAACATTCACAAGCAAATCCAAGCCACCTCTACATTATGCAACAATCTGTCAAACCCTTCCAAACCACTAAAAAACAACAAAAACATTTCAAAGTATGTTAAATGCTAAAAAGTTATTATATTTAAAGAAAAAAATGTAACGATTCAGTAAGGGCTATTTGTATGAGATGTTTAATATAAAGCTGTCATTTTTTAAAGTTGACATAGCATATAAACTTGCATTAAAAGAATGACAGTTCTGTGTGATCCAGGTTTAACTTGTAAAAGTGTGAGTGTTACTCTAATTATTTGATAACATTCCAATAATAACTTTTATATAATGTAAGAAACTATATTTTTTATACTTTCGCATAACTTTACTTGGTGCTATTGCATGTCAAGTATACTATCAGTAGTGGGCATTCAGAAATATGTAATAACTGACAGTGGTTTAGAATGCAATCCACTGTCCTTTGCTTATTAACTAACTTGTATCTTTGACATATTAGCATATTATTCAAAATATTATGATTGTTTACTTTTGGACAGAAAGAAGTAACCTCAACATTTCTTAGAATTTCCAGAACTCCCGCAGCATCACAAAAAAGTGCTCATGACTATAAGTTGTTTCAGGCTGGTTTTCATGATAAGGGCTTGAAAATGAACAGTCCGTCAGTTACAATTTGCACAAAATGCTCACAAGTGAATCCAAGCCACCTCCACACCACACATCAATCCCCCAAACCTCTCCAAATCACCCCCCCAAAAAAAAACATCTCAAAGTATCCCAACCACTAAAAAGCCATTGCACTCAAATAAATTACATTTAATGATTCGGTAAGCCCTATTTGCATGAGATGTTTAATATAGACTGTCATTTTTTAAAGGAAACATAGCATATAAATTGCATTGAAAGAATGACAGGCATATGTGATCCAGGTTTAACTTTTAAAAGTATGTATGTCACTCTAATTATTTGATATTATTCCAACTGTAACTTTTATATATGTAAAAAGCTATATTTTTTATACTTTGTTTATAACATAACATGTCTTCCCTGGGTGCTATGGCATGTTAAGTATACTATCAGTAGCATACTACTGGACCATTTTAAGAACCAGAATGTAACTTAACATGCCTCTTTAGTTTAATTTGTTGTATCTTGTATTATATTTAATAGTACTTTAGTCAACAATGCCACTATATCACAAAGACACATATGAGTTTCATCATAATAATGATTAACTTTTACTAAAATGAATAGTTTAACATTTTAAACTCTAAATGAAAATACGTGGCTTTAATTTCATATATAGCTAAAATAAAGTATAACATTTAAAAAGGGAACTAGTAATCATTTGAAGCAGGGAAAGAAAGAAATACATGATATACCTTGTAAAAAGTAATATTCAGCACCTGTTCATAACTATTCAAGTACTTCTTTAAATTAATAAGAATTTATAACCATGATATACATTGATTTTCATTTGTCCTTCAGTTTTTACTGTTTTTGTCTTTTATTAACCAACCGTCTCTCGTTGAATTTCTCTTCAAAGAAGTTGATAGAGTCCAGTCTATTTCTTCTGTTGTTTTCTAGGATTTTATTTTTCTATATAAAGTCCATTGTAATTTCAAAGATGTTAAAAAATCTTCTTTCCTTCTGGAAAGTGAATCCTTATTTTTGCTGGAAACAAAATTTGTGATTTAATATTATTTTTTCTTTAAGCTTTTAACAATTGGCGCACATGCTTTTCTCTTTGACATCACTAATGTTGAATAGTCATTGTCAAATCTTATAAGATTTTCTTTAATATTTAACTTGTTAATTAGTTCATGCAGCTTTTAAGACTAAATCCTTATCTTGACTTGAGAAAAAGCTTATGATCACTGACCTTGGTGAAGGTGCTTTTTTAAAAGATGAATTAGAAAGTGATCTGTGTACTCTGTTGATGCTAAAAGAAAAAGCTTTAGGCAGGTTCAAAGTTTTAGGCAGCCAGGTATTAAGGATTTGAATCATACTGTCTCCCTTTTCTTTTTCAGTAAACATGTAAATGCTGATGTTATTTCTTCTAGATCTGTTTGCTTAGTCTTCTATTTTTCCTGGAATAAGTTGTTTTGTTTCAGAAAACATTCAGTGTTATTTTCATTTTCAAGTAATTTTCCATAAAAATCAGACAGTGCCTCTTCTATACTCGAGATTTGTGATGATTGTTGTTTAAGAGATTAACTCAGCACTTCAACTTGTTTTTTGACATTCCTCTTTAAAATTGTCCATTTTGCTTTCTAATTTATCTGTCCTTAGAGATAACTCACTGATGTTAAATAGTATAGCCTGTATGTCCTTTTTTTTATAGTACTGTCCTGTACACTGGGCTTAGAGTGGCTCATTCTGAGACAATTTGTTCTTTCTAATTTGCGTCACAAGAAAAAGCAATTAAGAGTTTCAAACTTGTTATTTTTGTAGTAAATCTTTCAGCAAGTGTTCAACTATAAATTTATCAAGTTTTGAAATGTTCTATTTGAGTTTTTTAGGAAAAATCCTGTCAGGGATATTAAAATGAAGCAGAGCTTAAAAAAAAAAACAGTACTGTTAACTGCTCACCATCTTGGCCACACACTCCAATCAGCATTCTTTTGGAGTCTGATCAATGTGTTCCAGAGAGTTACAAATGAAACAAATGTGCTGTCATTTCTGTGAATGATTCTGTAGATACCTTTTATCTGTAGTCAACTTCATTTAACTTCTGAGATTAGAATAGTAACTTTCTAACTAGATGAGGACAAGAAGTAGTGGCAGGACGTAAGAATAGCTTTCATAGAAACAAATGGGATCTGCAACATCCTAAAGGGCAGGCACATTTAAAAAGAGCTCTATATTGACAAGAAAGTTTAAAATACCCAGGTTAGGTTTGTGAGATGCAGACGTAATGTGAGGAAGCATGCTGCACATTTATTAAAAAAAAATGGTGCAATCATCATGTTGTGGAAATTCATAATGGCATAAGACTTGCATAAACTAATTCATAAAATAATTCTAGAAATAAGTACAAAAAATGAAAATATTATCACAGGATGGCAACTTATCAATCTGTGGTCCTAGTTTGCCATTAGATTTTGTGCTTCGGTGCTTTCCAGCACAGAAAAGCAGCAATGTTCCCCTTATCCATAAATTCAGTTACAGAGCAAAAGTCTGAGTCATGGGGGACTTAAGAGAAGTAAGTTCAGATAACAATGTTTGGGTAGTGAAAGAATAGTGAAGTCTGCCAGTGGACTTATCACAATGAGCCCTACATTGTATGCTGAAGACAGAGATGGAGATAAATATAATTGGAGGTGAGCAGCAGCTCAGTGGATGACTAGGGATAGAGAGAGAGAGAGAGAGGGTGAAAATGTAATGAATAGGTGGTATAAGGTGCTGAGAGCTACATAACAAAGTAATCGAAATTATGTAACTTCTGTGGGGCAGATGAATGTCCAAAACCAAGTAAAGAGCAGATTTTAGAACAGTGACTTCATAAATGAAAAGAAACAAAATGATCCTATACTTCTTTGAGACTGTCACCAAGGCCCTGGATGAGGAGGGAAGTCAGTACATACAGCTTGCCTTGACTTGGCCAAGGCCTTTCAATCCCCCACTCAGGCTTCATAGAAATGCTAACAACTTGGTGTAAATCCCTATATCATTAGGTAGGTGACCAACTGGCTCACTTACAGGACCCTCAAAGTCAAACTAGGCACCTCCACCTCCGATAACAGACCTGTCACTAGCGAAGTTCCCCAGGGATCTGTTCTGGGACCCCTACTGTTTGGCATCTATTTCTCAGAGGTACAGGCAAAAACAAAAGGCCTGTGGCTGACCAAGTTTGCCAACAACTGTAAGTTGGGTGCTGTTACTGACTCCCCAAACAATGTTAACATACTGCAAGAGGGTCTCACAGCAACTAATGACTGGTGCCAAAGTCATGGCCTCAAGCTAAATGCAAAAAAGTGTATCATCATACCATTCAACAAAAACACAACCCCTACTGATTACCACATTAACAACAATCTCCTAAGCACACAACCTGTGGTGAGAGACCTGGGCACTGCGGTTGATAACAACCTCACATTGGAACACATTTGGCAGCAGTAGTCAGAAAAGCCTTTTACTTGGTTCATCTCATAAGTAAAGGGATTGCATCCAGAAAAAAGGAGGTTATTACCTCTCTATACGCCTCCCTCATTAGATCAATAATTGAGTATAATTCCTTGTTTGGTATGTACCTCTCCAAACATCTGCATCATCTGGAAAGGCCACTGAGATACCTCACAAAGAGAATCTATGGCCTCCAACACCTGTCCTATGCAGACAGGCTCAAATCACTATCACTCTACTTGGCATCATACAGATTGCTTAGGGGTGAACTGTGTCTCACCTACTAGGCAACCTCAGACCCTGCCCTACTAGAGATGCTCCATATCCATAAGTCTAAATCATCATGCACTACCCGTTCAAAAGGCCTGAACCTAATATGTGACATTAACAAAACCTGCTGGAGAGACAGGTTTGTCTCCTAGAGGCTGCCCCTTCTCTGGAATAAACTTCCCATACATGTCAAACCGAGCACCTTGCTGAACCTCTTCAAGTGCAACCTTGATGAGTGGATGGAAAACCACAAATTTGTCCCAGGGGTTTCACCTGTGTCCCTCATTGACAGGGGTGACAGGTACTGACTGAGGTTTATTTTTGGGGATAGACTCTTGGCTAGAATTGTAAGGGCCCCAGGGCCATTAGCCTAGTAACCTCCTATGATCCTATGATGTAACCATTAAAATTCAAAGTATTAATATTTCTAAAATTACTATGAAGAAATGAAATTAATTAGTATATTTATGAAAAAGGATATGATTCAATGATCTTTTGTGAATGCAAATAAAGAATTTATAAAAAGAAGACACAATGTGTAAAGAAAAAGTTGATTATCATATAAAATTGCATTTAAAGTGCCTAAAGGGAACATTGTCACATTTTCATCCAATAAACAAACAAATAAATGACTGAGAGTGGTTTAAAAGAAACCAATTCTAGATTATGTGCTTTCTGCTGAACTGACAAAACACCTAGAATTTATAGATGACTTATTTATTTATGTATTTATTTATTTATTTACATTTGTTTACCGTGAAAGTCTAACTGGGCCAGAAGCCCATTTTCCGCGGAGGCCCGGGGAGAAAAGCTCCACAGAAATATAAGCAATATACAATAATTAGATAGTACAACAGTATACATACAGTAAGATGCAGAATACATATCTTCTAGTCTATACAAAGTAGTATTCCATACAGTTTTCTAGGAGATACAGGTTCAAAAAGAAAAACACAAGCATTTCAGTGAAGATCACTGTGAGAAAAAATAAAGTTAGTACTGTGTACATATTAAATAATAGTTATGAACAAATGAGATTTCCTTTATATATATTTATTTCTGAGGAGTAATGAACAATGAGGAGAGGGAGAAAATGAGGTAAGGAGTGGACAGTGTATTGAGAGAGTTATATATATCTTGTCAGTCAGGTTTGGCACAGGAGCAATGCCAGTTCTTGGATAGATGTTCAAATAGTAGTTGTTTAATACTCATAGATTCAGGTGTGTTTTGGAGGGTGTGGGGTAGAGAGTTCCATAATTTGGCTATTTGATTTGAGAATAGAGCTTTACCATGAGTATTGTTAGCTTCGTTTACTATGAGAATGTTTCTGTCTGCAGATCTTAGACATCATGGGCATGAGTTTGCAAAACTCTTCCAATTCATAGTCACCCTCACTACCTAAAAGGGACATTGTGTTCTTTTTAGATAGTAAGGGTCAGGACTATTAAGGAATGGACATTATGTGCAAAAATTACCAGTTGTGTAGAATGTAATAGTTGAAAAGGCTTATGGACTGTAATGCAAATGTATAGCAACAGTTAAAGTATATGGGGCATTTTTTTAAAAGGTGTTGTAGCTAGTTAATAAAACTATGTTGTTCAAAGTGCGTCCTGCATGAACTCCAAGAAGAGCTAAACCTAAACATAAAACTACTGTTCAATCTCAGCCTTACTACAGGATATGTACCCAAAGAGTGGCGTACAGCAACAGTGGTCCCTCTCCACAAAGGTGGTGCCTCAACGGATCCTGGAAGCTATTGCCCCATAAGCCTGACTAGCTTGGTCTGCAAAGCTATGGAAAGGATCATCATGGACCTCATAAATAAAGATATTGGGGACCTACAGACACTGGATCCTACCCAGTTCAGCTTTGTTAAGGAAAGATCCTGCCTCTTAAACCTGGTCGATTTCTTTGAAACAGTCACCAAGGCCATTGACGAGGGGAAGGTGGTCCACACAGCCTACCTGGACCTCACAAAAGCCTTCGATACAATACCCCACTCGGGCATTATAGATAAGTTCACCAGCTTAAATATAAACCCCTATGTCACTAGATGGGTTGCAAACTGGATCAAGGACAGAACTCACATGGTTAGAATTGCTGGAGCGATGTCAGACTCCAAACCAGTTACAAGTGGTGTCCCATAAGACTCAGTCCTGGGACCTCTCTTGTTCAGTATATATTTCTCGGAGGTACAGGCCAACATGGAAGGACTGTGGCTGACCAAGTTCGCAGATGACTGCAAACTGGGTGCCATAATCGACTCTCCAGCTGACACAAGCATCCTCCAAAAGGGCCTCATAGAAACAGACAACTGGTGCCAGAGCCATGGCCTCAAGCTAAACGCCAAAATGTGTATAGTCACCCCCTTTGGCAAAAACAAAGTGCCCACAAATTACCACATAGGTGGTAATCCATTAAGTACAGAAGAAGTAATTAGGGACCTGGGGACCCAAGTTGATCGCAATCTCTCATTTGACAACCACGTGGCCAAAGTGGTTAGAAAAACATTTTATACAGCCCACCTAATCATGAAGGGATTCACATCTAGATCAGGGGAGGTCATCGTGCCTCTTTACTCATCCCTCATCAGGCCCATAATTGAGTACAATGCCCCTTTTGGGATGTACCTTACCAGACACCTGCAGCAACTGGAAAGACCTCAAAAGTACCTCACCAAGAGGATCAAAGGGCTCAAACAGATGCCATATGCTGCCAGGTTAAAGAAACTCCAGCTCTACTCAGTGGCATACTGCCTGCTCAGAGACGATCTGTGCCTGACGTATAAAGCCATGTCCAACCCAGAATTAATGGACATGCTGCATCTCAGAAAATACAAATCCCATCGAGCTACGCGCTCGAGAGACTTGAACCTCAGCACTGAAATAAATAGGGCATGCTGGAGGGACAGATTCATAACCCAGAGGCTCCCTTCACTCTGGAATAAAATCCCAGTCCAGGTTAGGCAGAGTCCCTCATTGACTCTCTTCAAGAGGAATCTTGATGAGAGGATGGGAGATCGTAGGTTTACCCCGGGCATCACTTCTGTGTCACTGTTAGACAGAGGCACAGTATACTAACCTCGAAAAAGGGCATAGCAAAATTAATTTAAAATGGGTGGCGAAAGCCAAACACACTCTGGCTAGGCTTATAAATGCCCTAGGGCAGATAGCCTAGTATGAACCTATGAACCTAGTAAATAAAGAAATTATAGTTTTCATAAAATAAATGTATTGTAATATAAACAAACAGAAATGTGCCACAGGAAATAGCTGCCAGATGTACTTGTGAGAAGCAACAAGATGCGACTGAATATCAGTGAATAAACAATCTTCTGTGTCACCTCAAAGTAACTTGTTTTATAGGTGAAAAATATCCCATTGACAAAATGTTGTTGGATAAATAGAATGACAACAGAATTTGCCATAAGCAAGGTCATATTGTAATAATGTGTAGCAGTAGCATAAGTAAAACAAAGTATATGATGCAACTAGGATGCAAATTGGTGAGTAGATATCACAGGAAGTTTTGTAAAAATAGAACTGAGTTAGTTTTTGAAAATGAGAAATAAAATTGTGTATGCTTAGAATCAGACAATGTTCCTTGAATTCAGAGAAGGTGACCATGAAAAGTAAGCCCTAATATGACAGGCCAACCCCTTGTGGTAATCCTTTCCAACTGAAATATAGGCTCACTGTAAAAATTTTCCACAAATGGAAGAATCACAGTGGTGTGTGTGTGTGTGTGTGTGTGTGTGTGTGTGTGTGTGTGTGTGTGTGTGTGTGTGTGTGTGTGTGTGTGTGTGCGCATGTGTGTGTCTGTGATTAGCATCCTCAGCACCCCCTCTTTATACCGCACAACAGTGCCAGAATTCTAAAATGAATGCACACACCATTCAGGGTCTGCATGGATGTCTAACTACATATGTGGCAGTGTATGGAGGAGATGCATGGGCTGCCAGCAGTAACTACCACTGCAAACATTTTTGCATTGTCATTAATTAAGGGTAATTTGGAGACATGCAAATTAGCCAGTACTGTTTTCCTCATTGCAGCTAAAGCTACTCTGAATCACATTTTACAAGATCTCCTAAACTGATTTGCCTACAGTACTCAGTTTATGCAAGTATTAGCGATTCTTTCAGAAACCCTAGGTTTGTCTGATCTATTCATTTATTCATTCATTCTTTGATAACCTGCTTAAACCAATTTAAGGTTACAGGAAAGCCAGAGCCTATTCAAGCACTCATTGAGTATAAGACAGCTAAACCAACACAGGAGGAAGCACACACACACACACACACACACACACACACACACACACACACACACACACACACACACTCTGCAAACTCCTATAACACCTATGGACATTTTTTTTCAAGAA
Organism: Protopterus annectens; assembly: GCF_019279795.1. Taxonomy (NCBI): domain Eukaryota; kingdom Metazoa; phylum Chordata; order Ceratodontiformes; family Protopteridae; genus Protopterus; species Protopterus annectens. The sequence continues at coordinate 1,373,051,309 of NC_056725.1, read as the reverse complement.
TTGCCTATTCAGATATAATATATTTTTAGGATGTGGGAGGAAATGCCCAGCGAATTCCCATGTGGACACGATATAGGTATGCAGACTTCTAGACAGCATCCCTAAAAAGACTTGAACTGGACACTGAGCATTATGAGGCACTAACATTAACTGCTGTATTACCCAGAATGTGACTGATAATGGTTGAGAAATTGTTGAAGCTGTCACAAAAGTGGCTGGATTGATTTAAAATGACTTAAGGCACTGTAGCTGCATTATGGATATTATATGTGGCAGATTACATGGAAATATTTTAAGAGAGGCCCATAGAAAGGACTGAAGTGCTGATGCAAATTTTACATGGGAAAAATGAAGTCCTGAGAGTAAAAGATTGATGCGTCTGTTGATAAAAAATACAGACACTAAATAGTTGGCCAAGGCGATCAAACTAAAGTAAGTACTCCGTTGTAAGCAGGAGGTCAGAAGGGCAGGGATATTACAACACTGGAAAATTCTCAAAACATCTTAAAAATACTAAACAGCACAGTACCATATTATGTTCGATGAAGCTTAAAGCAGATTTAGACCACTGGCACTAGATTGTTCTGGTACAAAACACTGGTGTTTAGACTGTTACATGTACTGATCAGATGCAAAAGACTTTGAATGAAGTATTGCACAGGATCCCAAACACACACTGAGTGTTAAGAAAATGATGTATACTGGTGACAAGCTACAGTAGTAAAGATCATCTGAACAAATTAAGGTGAGTTTCAGACAGAATAAGAGATTATGGAACAAAGTCGATCAAGACAACTATGAATTTTTCAGAGAAGAAATATTGACCAAAATGTACTTAGAAAATTGCTAGATCACATGGTTGCTGTGCTAAAGATAAAGGCCTAAAATGTTTCAGAGTTGTGTGATTCTCATTTTTACTGCTGAGCTGTTATATGTTTTGCATTATTCTAATATGGATAAATGTGAAAGTGGAAGCCTTATTATACATGGACCTTTGGGCTGACAAAAGATATGATGACACTGGATGGATATTGCTAAATCTCACCCTTACTATGTCTTTATGGCTAGTATATGATTATTTACCTTATGTAATTGTCACTGTTTAACTGCACAAGTTCCCAAATAGTGTGGAAAGGCTCATTACTTTGTGTCAGATTTTTTAATGAAATCTGAAATAATTTATACTAGACTAAGTGACAAACTCTTAGCCTGGAATGAGTAGCTTGAAAGTACTACCAATATTTATATGGTAGAAAGTTTAGGATAATAACTGACCACCAGATAGTGCTTAAAATTTTAAACCCAGGAAAGGAAGTTCACAAATGATGACCCCCCACACACACACACGCACACAATGACTTCCAGACCTCAGTATTAGTCCCAGTTTCTGAAGGAACATTTATATAATACTGAGGATAAATGACCTGAACAACACTGGAATGCCATTGGGTTGTGAGATTATCATATGAAAGGCCACAGAAACACATCCTGGATGATCCAGTAGAAGATATTTAAATGTCCAAGTGGCACATTTGCTCAACACAGAGGTGAACATTGACAGATGTCATAATAACTCTTTGATGTCCAAAGTATATGAACTGGTAGTAAAATTATGGTCTAGCAGTGGTAATGAGCTATATCCAACTTTTGCATCCTAAAAGGTGTAAGTTGTCTACATGGTAATAGACACAGTCCAGGATAGATGTTCTGACAAGGGGAAATGAAAGCTTTAACAGGAGGATGCAGTATCAGTGGAGCAACAGGTAGCACCACACCTTTAGTGCACCTTGATTGCTGATAACACAGAGCAGCATAAGGGGGTGCTGTACTCCTGAGTGTGCCATTGTTTGGATGAAATATTAAACTGAGGCCCTATTTGCTTGAGTTGAAGATAGCTAATGTGGATGTAAAAGATCCCTCAACACCTAGCAAAAAGACTAGGGGTTCTTTATTTAAATAATCCATCATTATTTACACAGTCAATAAATATTTACATTCTTATTTACAGTATATACATATTTTCAATTAATTACAATACACACACACACACACAGACATATATATATATATATATATATATATATATATATATATATATATATACACACACACACACACACACACACACACACACACACACACACGCACACACATACATGCACACACACACACACACACACACACACACACACACACACACACACACACACACACACACACACACACACACACACACTATTTACAAATCACAACCTCTTTTTACATTTTGCTTCATTACATAAATCACATACTTTTAATTTGTAGACTCCCCACTCCAGTTTCCATAACTAATACCTTATTTTCTTCAACATTGTTGCCAAGTCCCATTTTTCATTAAATATAATTTCCTTAACCCTGTGATTCCAGATCAACCATAGTATAACAAATGTTTTTTTATCAAGACTTTAAACCACTTTCTTACTTTTGTTTCTACAATACCCAAATTCAATTACATCCATGTTTAAGTTATTCACATATTTAAACTCATTCAGGTATGTCTTTTCTATGATCTTTCTCCATAATATTTTTGATCTATTACATTCCTCAACAAAAAAAAAAAATGTTCACAAGTTTCAAATTCCCCACAATGTAAACATACTCTATCTTTTATACTTGTATATGGCATATTCGCCTTTACTGGTAATTTTTGTATAGACAGTCTCCATAAAAAATCTTGACTTTCTATATGTCTTTTACATCTTTTCATTCTTGCAGTGATGGCATTCCTTTTCTCAGTGTTTAATTCCTTCCAAGGATATATCCTATAATATTTTTCCATAATCTTTTCATACATCCTTTTCTCTTATTATCAATTTCATTCACATATATTTTCCACAATATAATTTTGTCTTGATAATTTTCCATTTCTTTTTCTTGACATAGGAAAAATCAACCATTCTGTTTTATATTTTAACATATATTTATTTTAAATTTAATACTTTCATTAATAATGAACCTTCATTTTCCTTTAAACATTTCATCTTGAACTAGCAAAAATCAGCCATTCTGTTTATTATTTTAAATTTAATATTTTCATTAATGAACCTTCATTTCCTTTAAAAATTTCATTACTGTACACAAGTTTAATGGGGACATATACACTACAGGGTTTATTAACCCTAAACATTCTTTTTTGCTTTTCACATATAGTACCCCTCTTTTCACAGGGTTCAACCTTGATCCCTAAATAAAAGAAAATATTATTTTGTATACATCATTCTCTAATATTAAAGGAAGACTATAAATGCCAGCTGCATAAGCAAGCTTTGCTAACAGCACAAAATATATTAAATAGACATTCCTATGGATTCATGAAGCTTGCGCCAGGCGCAGGTGTAGCATAGGCGGTATAATGCCAAATATGGCCACGGAGTGATTCAGGTACGATCCAATTCCACGTGCACTACCAGGGTATGCCAGATCTGCGCAGCTCCCAATGTAGGTATGCAAATCACCCCATGCACAGTACTGCAGCATGCAAATGAAGGTACATAGCGATTCATGAAGTGGTGTATGCGTAGTGTAAGCCTACAGAAATGTAAACCAAAAAAAAATGGTTTACATTTTGACAAACAGAACATCGGAGCCTTGGAAGCGGACCAGACTCATGTATTACAAAGTTAACATATGCCAATGGCTAAATATACAGCCAATTGCATAAGAAAAGATGCACAACACATAAAAAATAACATTTAATGTCATGGCCACAGTAACGCAAAGTACAACCATGGGGCATGTGTACGCAAATGGGAACACAGGAAAATATATACAAATGTCATAAAATAGCAATGTAACACAAATCATGATTTCACCATAATAGTAAATGGTATGCATGCTACACCACAACCAAGCTGTAAGGGTTGCTAAGAGCCTGTGACAGTGTTTGGCATGGTAACTATGAATTAGTAGTCAAGGGTTGCTAAGAGCCTGTGACAGTGTTCGGCACGGTAACTATGAATTAGTAGTCAATGCCATGCAAATGAGGCAAGTAATAGTGAATCGCAAACGTCCCGCCGGCCTAAGGATGTACAATACGGTGCAGCGCTACAACACCGAGGAGTGGTCTGGAGGAATACATGACATCAGCAGTGGGGTGTGCTACTGCAGCTGTAAGCACATTGGAGCAATGCAGATCCGGGCTGCCCATTGCTAAGCAAAGCCACAGGACAGGGGCATGGATGTAGGTATAGCTTTGCTTAGCTGAGAGCACACATGGTGCCCGAAAGCACATGTGTACGTGGATGAAAACATGCCCGAAACCCGGTAAGCGGACTCACGGCCCGTGCACCACAGCCCAAAAAGGAAGTTTAGGGGAAGACAATAAGGAAATGCCACAGTAGGGTAATTGGAGTACAACTGAGCAATTAACACCTATTAACTCACAGTGGGCAATTGACGGCAGCTAACAAGGTTGCTAGCAGCAACCTGCAGAACAGGATAGGGGAGGTGTCGGATTGCAAAGAAAAGAGAACTGTAACCGCCGAGCAAAGCAAACCTGCAGTAGATCGGCAATAGAACACATTTCGCAAGACAATCCTGGTTTGGGAAAGTACAAAACAAGAAAGCAGGCTGCTGGATGCATGCCAGACAATGGGAGGGGAATCGTTAAGAAAAGTTGAGGCAAGGGCAAGAGGTAATCCATGGCAGCTAAATGTAATTCAACACCAAAGGCAGCACAATAGCAGTACATGTGGTAAAACACAAGATACCCTGCAGCTCCGAATGTACATACACACCCTATGACATCATCAGTGTTCAAAGCAGAATAGTATAAAGTGTGAAGGCACCTCACACACACTTGTGTATTCCCAAACACTGCACCATTGGTGTAAACAAACGGGGAACTTTTACAATGTACTTGTTGGGAGCTGCCATAGCTGTGATTCATCAGCATGTGTTGGAGACTGAAGGTGTTGTGGAGGATGATGCTGACAGCCACCTCAGGCCCCAGAGGAGGAAAAGAGTGTTTAGACCAAGGGTAACCTACCAGGGGCTACATGATCTGGAGATAGTAGAGCATTACAGGGTGGACAGGGACATCATACAGCAAATAGTTGAGCTGTGCCGGCCACACCTCAGATCCAGAAACAACAGAGGGGAACCCATCCCAGTGGACACGAAGGTATGTGTAAGCTTGAGAATACTAGCCACAGGCATCAGCATCCAGGGTACTCCACAAGTTCCTGGATGCCATGTTACCACATGCCAGTGAACATATATACTTCTCTCGAACTCAGGAGGAGTTGGCCAGCAATATGCGTCTCTTCCACCATGTGGCACACTACCCGGAGGTACTGGGTGCAATAGACTGCACGCACATACATATCAATTCACCACCCGGAGACCATGGTAGGCGCTACATAAACCGCAAGGGATACCACTCCATCAACTGCCAGGTCGTGTGCAATGCCCAGGGCATTATCACGGATGTGTGTGCTGGCAGCCCTGGAAGCTACCATGACTCCCACATCTGGCATGCCTCACACCTGTATCAAGTATTTGTCAAGGGGGACATCCCATATGGCCACCTTGTGGGGTATGCTGGCTATGCACTGGAGCCGTGGATGATGACTCCCATCAGAAATGCACACACACCCATGCAAGAACGCCATAATGAGGCACACACACAAACCAGAATCATCATAGAGCATGTGTTTGGGATGCTGAAATCACAGTTCCATTGCTTGGACATATCTGGTGGAGCCTTGCAGTACTCTCCAGGCACATGTGCCCACATCTTCATAGTATGTGCCATGCTACATAATATGATCCTGCGGAAACAGCTGCAGCAGGGACATAATGGTGAAGGCCCTCACAGCCCACCGCAATTGCCAAGGCCATCACAGGCACAGAGGGATTCAGACCACAAACAACCTGTGCCAGCCCCAGTAGGCAGACGGAGGCATGCCCAATATGCCCACGCCTTGGCAACGAGGGAACGTATAGCACATACACTGACAGTGTAGGCCCCTATGGACTGACAGACTTCTCCACCTGCACACACAGTAAAACGGATGGCATACACACATGACCACCAGCAAATTGTAATGTATAGGTGGCCTACTGTGTGAATCCTACATAGGCAGCCCTCAACTATTGCACACACAACAGCTATTGGAACAAGGAAAGTCAACACCTGAACAGTAAACGAAGCTGACAGCATATGTTAATACTGTATGTATAGGTTCCTAGGTACATCGGTAGGTACATGCCCGATTGTCAGAGGCCATTCAGCAGCCTAGGCAAAATGTGTCTGCTATCACCACCCCATCGATTAACCAACTGTCCCTCTGTGGAGCAGAGCCAATTGTGGGATCCACGTGTGTAACCACTGTTCCCCACTTACTCTGCATGGATTCCCCGGTGTGTTAATGAGGGCCTCCATATAATGTAATTAGGGATGTAGTGCCAAAGCATGGGGAGTACCCATGACAGGTATCTGCCACCCCAGCATTCTCCAGTTATGGTTGTGTCAAGGTGTAGCACATTACAGTGTGTGGCTCACTCTGACATAGATTCCCAATGCTGGAGCACATCCATTAAACATCACTTGGACATACCATTAATTGTTATCATCCATATAGGTTCATAGGTTCATAGGTTGATACTAGGCTATCTGCCCTAGGGCATTTATAAGCCTAGCCAAAGTGTGTTTGGCTTTCACCACCCTTTTAGATTAGTTGACTGTGCCTCTGTATAGTAGGTCACAGAAGATAGCCCTTTTGAGGTTAGTTTACTGTGCCTCTGTCTAGTAGGGACACAGCAGAGATCCCAGGGGTAAACCTATGATCTTCCATCCACTCATCAAGATTTCTCTTGCAGAGGGTCATTGAGGGACTCTGCCTAACATGGATTGGGATTTTGTTCCAGAGTGAGGGGAGCCTCTGGGATATGAATCTGTCCCTCCAGCATGTCCTATTTATTTCTGTGCTGAGGTTTAAGTCCCTGGAGCATGTAGCTCTAAGGGATTTGGATTTCCTGAGGTGGAGCATGTCCATTAATTCTGGGTTGGACATGGCTTTATACATCAGGCACAGATCGCCTCTGAGTAGGCGGTAAGCAACTGAGTAGAGCTGGAGTTTCTTTAGCCTAACTGCATAGGGCATCTGTTTGAGTCCCTTGATCCTCTTGGTGAGGTACTTTTGGGGTCTTTCTAGTTGCTGCAGGTGTCAGGTAAGGTACATCCCAAATTGGGCATTGTATTCAATTATGGGCCTGATGAGTGATGAGTAGAGGGGCACAATGACCTCTCTTGATCTAGATGTGAACCCTTTCGTGATAAGGTGGGCTATATAGAAGGTCTTTCTAAATACTTTGGCAACGTGATTGTCAAAGGAGAGATTGCTATCTACTTGGGTCCCCAAATCCCTAATTACTTTTTCCGTACTTAATGGATTACCACCTATGTGGTAATTTGTGGGCACTTTGTTTTTCCCAAAGGGGGTGACTATGCACTTTTTGGCATTTAGCTTTAGGCCATGGCTCTGGCACCAGTTATCCATCTCTGTGAGACCCTTTTGGAGGATGCTTGTGTCAGTCGGTGAGTCGATTATGGCATCCAGTTTGCAGTCATCTGCGAACTTGGTCAGCCATAGTTCTCCCATGTTAGCCTGTACCTCAGAGAAATATATACCGAACAAGAGAGGTCCCAGGACTGAGCCTTGTGGGACGCCACTTGTAACTGGTTTAGAGTCTGACATGGCACCTGCAATTCTGACCATGTGGGTTCTATCCCTGAGCCAGTTTGCAACCCATCTTGTGACATAGGGGTTGATATTTAAGCTGGTGAGCTTATTTATGATGCTCGAGTGGGGTATGGTGTCGAAGGCTTTTGCGAGGTCTAGGTAGGCTGTGTGGACTACCTTCCCTTCATCTATGGCCTTGGTGACTGTTTCAAAGAAGTTGACCAGGTTCAAGAGGCAAGATCTGCCCTTAACAAAGCTGAATTGGGTAGGATCCAGTGTTTGGAGGTTCCCAATGTCTTTGTTTATGGGTTTCATGATGATACGCTCCATAGCTTTGCAAACCAGGCTAGTCAGGCTTATAGGGCAATAGTTTCCAGGGTCCGTTGTGGCACCACCTTTGTGGAGTGGGACCACTGTTGCTGTACGCCATTCCTTGGGTACATATCCTGTAGTAAGGCTGAGATTGAACAGTGACTTTATGTGAGGGTTCAGTTCTCCTTGGAGTTCATGTAAGATGCAGCCTGGGACACCGTCCGGTCCCATTGATGCTGTGTTTTTTGCTTTGGAGAGGGCAGCTCTCACCTGTGCATCTGTGATGTCAGGGAGGCTACACTCTGTTGGGATAGACATTTGCTCTTTTGGGGAAGGGGAGTTTGCACTGAACCTGTCTGCCAGGATGTTGGCAATGTCTGTGGGTTCAGTGTATTTTTTGTCATTTTGAACTAACTCAGAGCATATCTGGGAGTTGCCACCCAGGTTCCTGACATAACTAAAGAAGGCCTTGTGATTATCTTTAGCGTCTTGTGCAATTTTTCTTTCGAAGCTGGCCCTAGATGATTTTATGTGGGATCGTAGTTTCTTGCTAGTACTGATCAGAGATGCCTTCCCTTTTTGGGATTTTGCTCTATCATGTAGTAGCTTCCTCCTTCTGTTGTATAGCTTATTTATGGCTGGGGTCCACCAGACAGGTCTCCTGCCTTTGGAGGAATGAGTCTTGGTTTTATTTGGGATAGCACAATCCATGCATTCCTGTAGGTATCCATAGAAAGCGCTTGTAAAGGATTCTGCGGTTTGGGCCATATTTTCCACTGGCCCGGGGGCTTTGAAGGATTCCACCTCAGTTTTGAGAAGTGTGAAGTTTGCTTTTGAGAAGTTCTTCACCGTGGTTTCCTTGGCTGGGGGTGGGGACGGGATATGGATGTCCAGTGAGATTCATTTATGGTCAGATCTTACCAATGAGGGGTATACCTCTGGTATGGAACATAGAGTCCCCATCTCCCCATCCCCCGAATGTTAGTGATGATCAGGTCCAATATGTTTTCCCATCTTGTGGGAGTGGTGACCAGTTGTTCCATAGCATTTGAGTTTATAAATTCTAGGAACCGTTGGGCGAGGGTGTTGGGGCTTAAGTAGTACTCCCAGTCTATGTTTGGGTAGTTGAAGTCACCCAATATAATGTTGTTTGGAGAGACCTTTATATTCTCCAGTGTTCTCAGCAAAGCTGAGTGGGGTTCCTGAGTTTCGGAAGGTGGTTTGTAGCAGGCTACAAACTGAAAGACAGTTTTCCCCACTGTTAGTTGCACATGGATGGTCTCTGATGCTTCATGCAGTGCCACTAACCTGGAGGTGTGGGTACCTTTGATGAATATGGATACTCTCCCTCGTTTTGTGGTTCGGTCCGAGTTTTGGGGCCGAAAAGCATGGTATGAGGTATAACCTGGTAGTGCTGGGGTGCTCTCGGGAGCCTTGAACCAGGTTTCTGTTACTGCACAGATATCGATATTCTCCATACTGAGGAGAGCCACGAGTGCGTGCATCTTGAGGTTTAGACTTCTGGCGTTGAGCAGCATTACCCTTAGTTTCTTTTTCTTTGTGTTGTCTATGGAGGTGGGTTTGTCTTTTGAGCCTTGCCTAAAAAAGGCACAATGGGGGTGGCAAGAGCCTTAGCCAGTATTCGAAAGCCCAGGGGTGACAGGTGCAAGCTATCCCTAGTGAAGCAACGTGGCTTATCGAGCATGTCATCCCAGGCTGACAGACACTGGATCCCCTTTGAATGACACCAATACTTTAGCCAATTGTTAAAATTGATCATTTTGTCTTTATACTGTGGCATCATTCTTGGTGAGGGTAAGATGCTACTCAAGGTCAGGGTCATACTGGCCTGGGCTACATGATCAGAGAGCTCTTCTATGTCTCTTTTCATGTAGTCCAGGGAGGTATGTCTCAGGTCATTCACACCAGCATGGACAATGACGGAGTCATATTTGTACTTGCTTTGGAGTGACCTCAGTGCTTGTGTTATGTGGCGGATCCTGTCACCCAACAGGCAGCTTACAGTGACCTTCTCCTTGTTCAGCCTGGTGAGTGGGACGTCAGTGTGTCTGACAACAGAGTCACCTATTACAAGTGTATTAGGTGTGTTGTTTAGCCTTAAGGGCTGTGACTGTGTGGCACACTGACTTTGTGAACTATGTGATATGTGGGTATTGTTGTGGGCTAGCGGTTGCTTGGATGTCTGCTTTGGAGGTCTCTGCTGCTTGGGCAGATTTTTATTTAGAGCCTCCGAGTATGTTTTTGTGTGTTTATGTGTTTGGTTTTCTGTTGCGATAGGTCTATGTGAGACTGGATTTGTGATGTGTGTGGTTATCTTCTCCTCCTGACTGACTGCGCCAGTATTGGGTTGAGAGAGCTCAGCCTCCAGTTTGGCTATATAGTTACATCTCTCACATATATTTGAGCTTGTTGGGAGAAGGACAGGGTGGTCTGTGTACATAAGGCAGCTGTAACATTGTCTCAAGATTCCCAGATTCACCAGCTGGACTGGAGAGTAAACCCAAAACTGACTTTTGGACATGCCAGAATAGTATAAGGAACTACTTTATGACTGATCAAAAAGGACCAATAGGGAGCCAAGTACTTAAAGGGAGTATAAGAGGGTGTAGTGCTTTAGTTTATTAGTGCTTACTTATAAGATTACTTATACGAGCAACTGCAGGGCTTTAGAATGAAAATAGAGTGCTTACTTTGAGATTTAGAACAGTTCTAAGGGAAAAAGTGAAGAGCAGACTTTGTGGAGCCGGGAATAATTTAAACCCGTTTAAGCGGAGCTGCCCGATGCTGCGCTATGCGCAAAATCGTGTAAAACCACACAAATGCGGGTTCTAAAGCAGGGAAACTGAAAGAGATAGGAATTGACCCAGAGTGGCCAATAAGCTACTAGTTTCAGGGATGAGACCACTCCTCCAGGGACAGATAGGCTGCTCAAAGCTCCCCACTCTCACGGTGATCAGAGAAGCTTCCTCCTATCCAAGTAAGGATATGGGCAACACAGGAAACTATACCACAGTCTGTAATTCAGCAAAACCTGAAATCTGGACTAAACTAGTTCAGCAAAGGCGGGAAAAGAGAATTTTTTTTGTTTTTTTCAGGAAACAGCAGAAAAACACACAGAAAACACTGTAAATGCTATGAACAGGCCAGCGCACTTTAGTGTGTAGCCTACAACAGTCATACAATACAAAAACGACTTAAATTGATATAAAACAAGTGCAAAAACTGTAAAAAGCAGAAGGCAAATGCAATTTAAACTTTTTAAAGCACAGATCAGTTAAAAATTCACTTTTTAGGTGGGAGAAGGCATTCGGAGCAAAAAACAGAGAAAAAAAATACTTAAATCTGGAAAAGTATCTCTTGGGTCTCTCTGTTGCCTGTATCACTCTGCAGGACAACACGAGGAGCTGTGCGGAGTTGTATACTGGTGCAAAACTGCGCAAATGCGGGTTTTAAAGCAGGGAAACTGAAAGAGATTAGGAATTGACCCAAAACGGCCAATAAGCTACTAGTTTCAGGGCTGAGACCACTCCTCCAGGGACAGATAGGCTGCTCAAAGCTCCCCACTCTCACTGGTGAACAGAGAAGCTTCCTCCTATCCAAGTAAGGATATGGGCAACACAGGAAACTATACCACAGTCCGGAATTCAGCAAAACCTGAAATCTGGACTAATCTAGTTCAGCAAAGGCAGGAAAAGAGAATTTTTTTTTTTTTTTTTTTTTTTTTTTTTTCAGGAAACAGCAGAAAAACACACAGAAAACACTGTAAATGCTATAAACAGGCTAGCACACTTTAGTGTGTAGCCTACAACAGTTATACAATACAAAAATGACTTAAATTGATATAAAACAAGTGCAAAAACTGTAAAAAGCAGAAGGCAAATGCAATTTAAACTTTTTGAAGCACAGATCAGTTAGAAATTCACTTTTTAGGCGGGAAAAGGCAGTCGGAGTAAAAAAACAGAGAAAATATACTTAAATCTGGAAAAGTCTCTCTTGGGTCTCTCTGTTGCCTGTATCACTCTGCAGGACACCATGAGGAGCTGTGCAGAGTTGTATACTGGCGCAAACTGCGCAAATGCGGGTTTTAAAGCAGGGAAACTGAAAGAGATAGGAATTGACCCAAAACGGCCAATAAGCTACTAGTTTCAGGGCTGAGACCACTCCTCCAGGGACAGATAGGCTGCTCAAAGCTCCCCACTCTCACTGGTGAACAGAGAAGCTTCCTCCTATCCAAGTAAGGATAAGGGCAACACAGGAAACTATACCACAGTCCGGAATTCAGCAAAACCTGAAATCTGGACTAATCTGGTTCAGCAAAGGCGGGAAAAGAGATTTTTTTTTTTCAGGAAACAGCAGAAGAACACACAGAAAACACTGTAAATGCTATAAACAGGCTAGTGCACTTTGGTGTGCAGCCTACAACAGTTATACAATACAAAAATGACTTAAATTGATATAAAACAAGTGCAAATACTGTAAAAAGCAGTAGGCAAATGCAATTTAAACTTTTTAAAGCACAGATCAGTTAGAAATTTGCTTTTTAGGCGGGAAAAGGCAGTCGGAGCAAAAAAAAACAGAGAAAAAAATACTTAAATCTGGAAAAGTCTCTCTTGGGTCTCTCTGTTGCCTGTATCACTCTGCAGGGCATCACAAGGAGCTGTGCGGAGTTGTATACTGGCGCAAACCACGCAAATGTGGGTTTTAAAGCAGGGAAACTGAAAGAGATAGGAATTGACCCAAAACGGCCAATAAGCTACTAGTTTCAGGGCTGAGACCACTCCTCCTGGGACAGATAGGCTGCTCAAAGCTCTCCACTCTCACTGGTGAACAGAGAAGCTTCCTCCTATCCAAGTAAGGATATGGGCAACACAGAAAACTGTACCACAGTCCGGAATTCAGCAAAACCTGAAATCTGGACTAATCTAGTTCAGCAAAGGCGGGAAAAGAGAACTGAGTTACACATTTGACTGCAGTATGGAGGAACAGCCGTAGTACAGTCCACATACAAAACACCATTAACACCTGTACAAATCCCAGATGACCAAGTGGTAAAGCCACTGACTGTGTCGTGCATGTACCCGGTTCCATGTCCTGCAAGGTCCGTTACGTAATCCCGATGGCACGAATAATGGATGTTGGATGCAGGTCATTAGAGCACGTTTAAGCACATGTTAGTGGGTTTATGTGGCGGCAAGTGACGGTAAGCGTCGTTTAAACATGACTACACGGATATGTGTAAAACAGGTCGAAGCTTTGCAGAATTCCGTGCAGATCACGGTCAAAGATGTCCAGAACAGGTGAAACCAGCATTATTCACCCTTGTACTAACAGTGCCTGCTCTGAGAGGTAAAACGACCACTGGCAGGAGTAGAACAAGCAACCATGTACACAATCACCTACCACTAAGCTACCCGAGATGTACCAACGGCAGATGTGTATTGTGACAGGTTAAAACACAAAAGGGTGGAGTTCAGCAAACAGTATACACTGCCATGTACCCAACGAAAGGTGTGTACACTGTCTCTCTCTTTCCCTGTCTATATATATATATATATATATATATATATATATATATATATATATATATATAATAGGGATAGAAAGGGTGATAGAGAGATGTATGTCGATATATACGGATATACATATATCTGCGAATATATAGACAGGTTAACAACTTGTACACAACCATGGAGGTACAAATAAATAGGATACTCCCAACTACCGAATGCTTTACATACCGACACGCATAATCATGAGGCTTAAAGACCGAAAGACCACAGTACCTGAACACTATAACCGCGAGTAATATTATCACAATGTTAAGGGACATTTAGTTATTGCTGTCGGTGCTGTGGTCCAGGTAGGTATTGTGTTTAAGTGTGGTTCCGATTGCTGTAGTGTGTGTAAGTGCGTGTTGAGAGTGCAGTGTGTGTTTCCGTGGGACTGTAATGTGTGTGTGTGTGTGTGTGTGTGTGTGTGTGTGTGTGTGTGTGTGTGTGTGTGTATTTGCATTGTGTGTCTGTTCATGCTAACTCAGAGGTAGATTATTACAGTAGTTGTGGTCATAGCTGGCCTTAGGCATATGGTTACCACCTGTTCCACTTTGAGAGGGACAGTCCCTCTTTGGGCAGTTGTGTCCTGACAACAAATATTAAAAAGGGCAAATGTACCAAGATTGTAGGACATAATGATGTCCCATATATTATGTAATAGTTGCATTAAATAGTTATTTCTGTCTCTAAAATACGTAAATTGTACAAGAAACATAATAAGCAACTAAATTGCTATAAGAATAAGGTTTTATTTAGGGCAAAAGTAAGTTCTATCCTTTGTACTGACAGTGGGTATGTGTTGGCTATACACCCTGATGTGTGCCCTGCAAATGTCCCACTATGGCCATTTGAAAAGGTGGCAACCCAAGCCAAAGAGTTTGAATCACCAACACAACTGCAATGAGTGCAAATATCTGTGACAGAAATACACGAGACAGCTTTCATGTAGCAACATTTCAGTACATATCGATGTATTTCAGAGGGATTGAAGGATCAACATCACCTGCATGCTATATAAGAATCAATTAACGATGGTTTAATGAATAAGCCTGCATTAACCATAGTATTAGTCTAATAAATGACAGGTCTTCAATTAGGGAAGGGGCCCCCACACACATATGGAATATGTATAAATGCAGTCCCCACAAACCTTTATCTGCTATGTACACCCACCTACATCTCCCCCACACCCGAAACAATTGCAATACAGACTGTAATAACATCACAAACATCCACTCACTCAATGACATCTGCAGAAGTGTTAACATACCTTGTGAGAGACACACTTGTAATGGCGCCATGTGAAATCGTTGCTGTTGTACAATGGAACAGACACCGATGTTACAGGTTTTGTTTGCAATAGTCTCGTATCAGATGGTTGAGATAACAGCTACACTCACATGTAGAACTATTTACTCTAGCCATCACACACAATCCACGGGGGACATGAATTCAAAGTATCTGTGTCTCTCCATATAGCTGTTGCAATTCATCACAATAAAATACATCCAGACCATCTCCCTCGAAGGTAGGGCAAAAGGCCAACGCCCAAGTGGAGTATTCAATTATACCCCACTGTTGCCATGTAATTGGCCAATGGAGTAGCTGCACAGCTGTTGTGCATGTAATAATTTACTCCAGAACACCAATTGGTGGCAGGATACCACATGTTACAGGTATCCACGTATAAAACGATGGCTTGCCATACATTCAAACCGTATGCTCATACCATAGAACTGTTTAAAGAGGAAAGGAGTAACACAGATATTATCGCATACTCGGACCACTAAGAAGGTATGTAGAACACTCAGTATGTTAGTGTATGTAGTGCCTGTTCTGTATTAATGAAAGTGTACGCAATGCATACAGTGGGAAAAGGTATTATGTAGTGATGTCTTGTTGAGCATAGTAACGCTTGTAGAAATTGTGTGTACTGCTGTTGGCCACAAGGTAAACACCTCATACACCACAAGGGATGCTACATAAGGGCTTTAAACATAACAATTCCACTCCAGCCGCTGTCAGTGGTAGGGTTTGTCCAACAAGTACGTGCCATAACAGGGGATAGTTTATGTTGATATACTGTAACAGTAGGCATATGTATGGGTGTATAACGAGAATAACATGCCGAAGGTGGTCCTGCTGTGCAATTATGCTTTGCATTACGGGATATGGTTTCAAAAATGTGAAAAGTACAGTATTGTAGGTAGATATGTCAAATATTTTACATAGCATGACTGTTATATTATGCAAACATAAGGTATGTGTATTGGAATGTACAATACACAATAACAGGATACATATGTCTTGTAGTCACCAGACAGTGTAACAGCATAACAGCTAATTGAAATGGAAGAGCTACTCAATTATCCATGCACAAAGGACATGTAATAGCTTCATAGGTTCATAGTTAGGTACTATGCTGTCTGACCAAGTCCATTTGTAAGCCCAAATACAGTGTTTTCACTGGCGGCACCTCCCTAGGTTAGTGTCCTGTGCCCATGAACAGCAGAGCCATTTGTTTCCTGCACCTGTGTACAGTACAGCCACTGCAGTGATCCCTGGCGTACATGTCTGTTCCCCATCCACCCATCGAGGTATCTCATAAAGAGTGCTAGTGAGGGTCCCTGCCTGATGTACATAGGAATCATGTTCCAAAGCATGGTGAGTGTCCGTTTCAGGAATGTATCCCTCCAGCATGTGCTACTCATCATTGCATTTGGGTACATATCCCAGAGCATGTTGCTCTCAGTGGCTTTTGCTTATGTTGCTTATGTGGAGCATATCCATCAATATTGTTGTGGACATGGGCCTTGCATGTTCAGCAGAGGTCACCTCTGAGTATGCAGTATGCAAATGACTACAGTTGGGGTTTTAGTAGTTGTGCTGCATACGTCATCCTTTGGAGGTGAGTAATACTGTTGGTGTGTTAATGTTGTGGTATTTAAAGCCGTTGCTGTTCCGTAAGGTACACCCCAAATGGGTTGTTGTACCCTTGAACGTGTTTCATAAGTCAGGAGTATAGAGGTACAATGGCAGCCTTTGTTCCGGCTACAAACCCATTACAGATTAGGGTGGCCATGTAGAAGGATATCCACGCCTCCTTGGCAATAAGGTTATCAAAGGAGTGGGCGCTATCTACGTGTGTACTAAGATCCCTTATAATGTCTTATGTATGTAGGGGACTACCACCTATGTGATAGTCACTGGGTGATTGTTATAATCCAAAGGGGATGTCTATGCATCTTGTGGCATGCTGCTTGAGGCCATGTTACCGACACCAGGTATCCGTCACAGTGATACCCTTATGGAGGGTGTGTGTATTAGCTGGTGAAACAATCATGGCCCCTAGTTTGTAGTCGTCTGGAAACCTATTCAGGGAAAGCCTTTCTGTGCTAGACTGTACCTCAGGGAAGCATATAACAAACATGAGGGTCCCTATGACCGAGGACTGGGGTATGCCAATTGTAACTGATGTACAGTAGGAACTGCGGTATACTACCCTCACCGCATGTGTCCTGTCCGTCAGCCACTTTGCATAACATCTCAAGACGTATGGGTCGCTGTGCAGGTGGATGTGTATATTGACAATACCAGAATGGTGAACGGTGTTGAAAGCCAATGAGAGGACAAGGTAGGCTGTGTGGACCTCCTTACAGTCATCTACTACCTTGCTAACTGTCTCAAAGGACTCCACCAGGTGTAGGAGCCATGGTGTGGCCCTAACAAATCCAACCTGGGTGTTATCAAAGGTTTGGAGGCCAACAATGTTTCTGTGAATGACTTCCATGATGATGTTCTCCATAGCCTTGCAGAACAGTCTAGTCAGGCGTATAGGTCAATAGTTCCTCTGGTCCATTGTGGTGCCACCTTTGTGGAGTGTGTTGCTGTGCACCATTCAGGGTCCACAATGCCTGATACAAGACTATTAGTGAATCTGGTGCCCAAGTGGGGAGCCATGTCATTCTGAGGTTTGTGTAAATCGCAGCCTGGGATGTTGGATGGTCACATGGAGTGTGTGTTCCAGGCTTTAGAGAGAGCAGGTTTGAACTGTGTAGTTGTGACCGCAGGACTCTGCGTTGATCCTGTATAGATGTGGGCCCTTTAGGGTGTGAGAGGGGTGTAAAGTTAGCTGCCAGGTTGTTGCCAATATCAGTCAGTTCTGTAATGTTTCTGCCTAACTGTTGTATGTCAGAGCAGATGTGGGTATTGCCATCGAGAGTAGTGACATACCTCCATAACGCTTAGTGGTAGTCCTTTGAATGTGTCGAAGTAATGTTTACGTAGCTAGCATTGGAGGATGTAAGAAGAGATCCCAGAATCCTACTGAGGCTGACCAGGGAGCTACCCCACCCATGGGAGTGTACCCTACTTTGCAACAGTCTCCTTCTGTCATGCATTATGTCCATGGCAGTGGACCCCCAGTGTGGCATCCTTTATGTGGTGGGTACCGTCATGGCTCTGTTTGGGATAGCATGATCCATGCAGTCGTCTAAGTGCTAATGAAGTGCAGTTGGGAATGTTTCTGCATTTGTAACTATATTGTCCATCTGCACTGGTGTCATGGCATTTACTACTTCTGTCATACAAAGCGTGAAGGTGACTTTGTAGAAATATTGTACTGTGTTTTCCATGAAGGGTGTGGTGCTGGGATGTGGATAACAAGGGTGATTAGCATACATTCGGAATTGACCAACGAGGGGATAACCCCAGGTGTGTAACACCAGTCACACATGTTGGTAATGTCCAGGTCTAGGATACTGTTGGCCTTGGTGGTGGTGTGTATAGGTTGATCCAGCCGATTGGAGTTTATTAATCCATGAAAGTGTTGGTCTAATGTGTCGGTACATGAGTAAGTATCACAGTTAGGTGTGGGGTAGTGTCAGTGTCAGATCAGTAGTTCCTGTTTGAACCCTACTTTCCAGTACACCAAGAAATGAGGGCCGTTAACCGTGGGATATGGTGTGGAATCCATAGCAAGCTACAATTTGTATAGCAGTTCTGGACACAGTTAGTTGCACTTGGATTGCATCTGATGCATCGTGCTTAGCAACCAGCATGGAGGTGTGTACATCCCTGTGAAATACGGACACACCTCCACCATGGCTGTTCCGGTCCTGGTTACATGACTGAAAGGTGTGGTCTGCGTAATAGCCTGTCAGTGCAGGGGTGCTCTCTGGAGCCTAGAAGCAGGTCACAGTCACTGCAGAGACATCAAAGTGGTCCATTATAAGGAGTGCCTCCGATGAGTGCGTTTGAGATGAAGATGTCAAGCATTGAGTAACATAACCCTCAGGTTTTGCTTGCCTGTACCTGTTCTGGTGGTGAATATGTTATTTGAAATGTCTCTAAAACAGGCAGTATAGGAGCAGCAAGAGCCTTAGATGTTATCCATAATCCCAGGGCTGACAGGTGCAGGCCATCTGTGCTAAAGCATTGTGGTTTGTCGACCATGTCATTCAAAGCAGACAGATACTGGATACCCTTGGAATGACACCAGAAGCATAAGCAACTGTTGAAGTGAATAATTCTGTTGTTGTACTGTGTCATCAGTCTGGACTAATGCAGAATGCTTCTCAGGGCTTGGGCGATACCTGCCTGGGCTACAAGATCGGAGAGCTATTGCATGTCCCTGTACATGTAGTCCAGGAAGTTACATCTCAGGGCATTCCCACTAACGTGGAGAATGACATTCATATTGTACCTGTTGAGGAGTGACCTGAGTGCATAGGTTATGTTGTGGATCCTGTTACCCGACAGCCAGATGACAGTGACTATTGCCTTGTGTGGCCTGCTGAGTGGGACATCAGTGTGACCGCCTACAGAGTCACCTATGACTAGTGTGTTGGGTATGTTATAACACCCTATTGGCTGTAGTTGATGGGCACACATGAGTCTGTGGGCTATAAGTAATTGGTGTTGTGTTTGGTGATGGGGGCTGCCTCTGTTGCCTACATAGAGTAGTATGGAGAGGCTCCGCAAATGTTGTACTTTTACTATGTGTGTGGCCTGTGGTGGTGGAGATCTACCGAGACTATGTGATGAGTGGGGTGTGCTGCAAATTCTTAACATCCCCACATGATTGTCAGGTTAAGTCTGGGTTGGAGAGAGCATAACCTCCAGCATGGCTACATATGTGCATCTCCCACAGGCTGTAGTGTCGTATGTTAGGAGGTGAGCATTGACTGTGTACATGAGACGATTGCTATATTGCCTCATGTTGCCCACATTCGTCATATAAACAGGCAATAACACTGGTAATTGACATTTGGACATGCCTGTATATTCAACCATTTCTCACAAGATATGTGAGGTAAGTGTGTACAACAGCTGTTGTACTGTAAGCATGCTGGAAATGTAAGGACAAACAGTGTTTACCTGTAGGAAATGAGTAGGATTGAGTGATATAGTAATTAGTAGCTCAGGAAGTGCGTACATTTTCTGAACAAGTGCTGGGCATGAATAAGCAATTTAGATAGGGTGTTGGATAATATAAACTCACTGCCCCCCCCCCAAACAAGTACACAATCACATATCCATGAACACAACAGAGCCCCTGTAACCATAACTATGATGGTACAAGGTGCACTCCGGCTGCATGTGACCTGTTCAAATCCCTGGTCGTATAGTACACATATGGCAAAACAGTTTGCTCTACACATACACTGCCATGTAAAACATAGGTTCATGGCAGTCTCTGAAAATACGGAATGGATCACACTAACAGTTATCACAACCCACAAAGTGGAGATGCCACTCATATTGGGAGGCACAGCACTATTACCCTGCTGAGTATGGTCTGAAAGCCTATGAACCTTAATCAACGTAGATGTTGTTAGCAGTACAGATGTAGATGACAGTACCGATGAATTCACACTGCATAGCATACCTGTGACAGGTCAGAGGACATCATCACCCATACTGTGTTCCACCTACACTCAGTATACTACATGTACCTTCGTATGTCACAGGAGTGTTCTACCAGTGGCCTGTTCACAGAAGCAACACTACAAAAGGTGTCTGAGTGACATGTGCATATCACACCAGTGGCAGCTACAGTAAAACAGGGTTAATGTTTGGTACTCCCCTGTCATTCTAGCCCATACCACACAGACAAATGGGAGGCATCTGCATATGTGAGAATGTGAATGGCCATGACCTAGAAGCAATAGCTGACTCAGTATTGTGGACAACATACAGCATGGACCAATAAAAAATAGTGAGCCAAACAGCCAAATAAACTGAGAAAAGTAGAATGAAGTATCCACCAAGCACAAATAAATCGATGCTCAAAGGAAAAAATGCTTTAATAAGCACTGTAAAAAACACTCCAATACAAAGACCGGGTCTAGAAATACAAAAGCAATAACGTATCCACTATCACGTTTTCGTCGCCAACTTCATCAGTTAAACATCCATCTTTAAAAGTTAAATGCTTTTATATGTTTTTCAAATTACATCACAGTACTAAAAGCCAATCATGTTGGACCATTTACTAAGGTTAATTGTTGGAACTGATTGGTTCATACAGTCTTCACAAGCCAAGGTTAAAACCACATCTCTGAATAAAATAAATCCACACTTTAATTACAATAATAATTTAAAACTTCTTTAAAAGTTGATTAAAAACATTATTTTGTAACACCATTTAAAATAATTTAAAATGCTTTCTACATTAAATGTGAATGAAGCATGTGAATCTGGGTTTAAAAATGACACCATCTTCTGGCCAAAGTGTATAATTACAACTGAACCAACAGCTGGTAATATAAAATCCTGAGAAGGGTATGTTTCTTGTAATTCGCAACAAAAGAACATAACAAAAGTTTTTAAACATTGTTTTAGCTCTTTGTATTAGAGTTTTGCAGCTCTCAACTTCAATACTGGAGCTAATGATACCATGTCATTCAGCCCTAAGTTACGGTTAGCATCTAAAAAAGTTGCCCACACAGTTCCTTGTATTCTATAAGTGTTTCCCACATCCCACCTCTTGGGTTAGTGGGGACAACTTCAAGTATAAAAAGAATAACCTGATGTGTTACATTTGGCTGAATGCTTGCTAAGTGCGTTTTCTCATTCATCACCTTGACATCGTATAAGTGCTCATATATTCTCTGTCTGAGCTTTCTTCGCTCTTCCCTCGTAGAAGGAGGGACATTTTTACAAACAGCCAGATATATGATGCCTTTGGTGTCACAGTTAGCAAATGTATTCAATTGCAAGGTCATATTTCTTGCTTCTAAAAAATTGTTTCACCACAATGCAAATGTGTGCAGTATTTACATCTCCCACATTTGTATAATCCTTTCTTGGTTCTATTGCTACTGTTCTGTGTGTTGACATTTGTCCTTCCTTCCAAGTAGTTTTTGATGCTCTTCCCTTTCCGATAGACATGGGACAACTCTTTATCGAAAATATGTTCAAGGTCTGAAAATTTCGAAAAACTATGCCATTCCCTTGAAAAAATGTTCCTAATAAAGGCTGATTGTTCATTGAAGGTTGTAATTAACCCTGTTTCTTTTGCCCCAAAATTACTTGCTTGTCCTTTATTGTGGGTTAATTGTTCTTCTTCACCTAAAATAGGTGCAAATACATCTGTTCTTTTTGTGTTGACTTCTTCTAGTATTTTATTGAACATTTCCAAAGGATACCCTCTCTGGGTAAAAAGGCCCTTAAGAAGTTGGTTTCTTCAGAGAAGACTTTGTTGTCTGAAGTCATTCTGCTAGATCTGACCAATTGACCCTTTATTACCCCTTTCTTCTGGTGGGGGGGGGTGGCAACTGGTGTAATGCAGATAAGAATTGGAGAAGGTTTCTTTTCTGAAAATCCTTGATGTAAATTTCCCTTCCCTTTTCTCTATGTGGACATCTAGATATTTCAGTTCTTGTTCATCAAAGTTGCCAGTAAAAGCCAAAAAGGTTGTAGTATTGTTTACATGTATTAAAAGATTGTTGAAATTTTCTCTACTACCCTTCCAAAAGAAACACAGATCATCTAAGAACCTAGTATAAAGGGAGCATTCCTTAAATAGGGGGTTTCTGATGAGAAAATTTTCTTCCCAAAAGGCCATGATGATATTTGCATAGGCTGGTGCACAGTGTGCACCCATTGCAACGCCCTTTTCTTGTTTGAAGTACTCCCCTTGGAAATAGATGAAATTGTTTTTGAGAACTATTTCCATCAATGTCAAAATGTTCGTGAAGTCAATGTGTGTCAGTTTTTTGCTTTCTATTAATTTCTCCTCAAACCAAGATAAACCCAGGTCATGTGGAATACAACCAAATAGGTCTATAACGTCCATGGTTCGAAAGAAGTGTTCTCACTGTATAGGGTAGGTTTGATTCTTCTCAACAGGTCCCAAGAGTCTTTTAAAATGTTTTCACATCCTTCAAGGACATGTTTAATCTTGTGATCAACATATTTTGCTAATGGAGCTGTTATAGAACCCTCCGCTGACACTATCGGTCTAAGGGGTCAGGCGTTTTATGAACTTTGGGTATTCCAAAATGCAGGGAATTTTCGGTTTGTCAACTACCAAGAATTTGTACGTGTCTTGATCTATTGAACCCTGCATTAGCATGTCATAAAGTAAAGCCTGGATCTTTCTATAGGCTATGTTCACTTCATTGATAGACACTCTAGTGTATTTGTCTGGATCATTTAGTAAATCCAACATTTTCCCTTCATATTGGATAGTTTCCATGACCACAACCCTCCTCCCTTGTCAGGTTTCATAACTCTCAGATTGTGGTTGTCACTAATAGCTCTTAAGGTGTTTTTCTCTTCCGTTGTTAAATTGGAGTGAAAGGTTTTGTTGTCAGGTGGGATCTAATTTCATGTTCTACCTTAAGCTCAAAGTTCTTAAGTTGGGGTGTGTGGGAGGGTTGAATGTGCTTTTCGCTTCAAGACCTGTCTATCATAGTCTACAGTTTTGTCCTTGAAAAACAGCTCCAAATTCTTTTCGGATAAACAACTTGATGTCTATCAGAAGTTTAAAGATGTCCGTTTTTTGTGTGGGAACAAAAGTGAAACCTTTAGAAAATAAATCGAACCAACTCTTGTTGATGCTGACACTAGAATAATTGTAAATGTTAAATCCATTGAATGTCCAGGTATTGAGAATGTTGGTGATACCATCTTCTAATTCCAACCCTGCCTCGTCGTCTGGAAAGGTCTCCCCCCCCTTCCCCTGTAGTTTTTTGAATTGTAATAAACCTTCCCTTGTTGCATGAGTCTCTCTGATCTCCTTAATGGGGCATATTCTTCTGGCCCTGGGGCTTGTTCCTGTTGTTCATCAATTTCCACTTCCCCCCATTCACATTCGTGTGTCTCTTGCCTCTCCTGGTTCACATAACTATTTCTGTAAGTAGTTCTTGGTTTGGGGTAGTGTGTTTTGTTTTGTACTCATCTTGGTCCCTTTTGATTTTCCCTATTTTCCTAGTCTGAACCTCCTTGCATTTAGCATCTACTTTGTGAAACACATTTTGGTATTTTAATTTATTGGCTTCAATAGAATACAACAAATCGTTTGTAATAGCTTTGTTGGTTTTTCAATGTCTAATTGTAGCTTTTCCATAACCCTTTCATTATTATTAATAATAGCTTTCATTATATTCATGCCACAGTTATCAAAAATAGAAATGAGCTTGTTACAAAATTCAGACCCATCAACAACATTGTTAGGGTATTTGCAGACCCTTAAACCCTTTGGTACAATGCTCAAGGAAATACAGTACTTTAAATAATCATTGTCAATTTCTAAAGTTTTGTATTTAATCAAAAGAATTCTAAATCATTAAGTAGTGTAGAAAAATTAGAGTTAGTTTGCACAATTGGACTGCGTGCTAAATCAAAGCTATATTTAGCTTTAAAACAGTCTGAAAACAGTTTCTGTGTACCTGTGGAAACGTTAGATATGTCCGTGCACTCTTGGTGCCGTTTCCTCTGACTTTTCGGTCTCACCGATATATCATCACCGCCATTACTGTTAGCGTTCCCTTGATCAATCGTCATGTGTGGAACCCATCCAGACTGTTTCCACTGTCTAAATCCTCTCTGTTTGAAAAAATGTTACCTACTTCATCGCGACTATTACAGTCTGACACAGTCTGCTACGAGATCACTTACTGGTTCCCGGAGTTGTGAAAGCATTGCAATGGAGGCAAATGACTGACTGAGCGGTGTCAGCAAGGCAACCAACTGCGTGAGTTGCCTGATCAACTTCCTTAGTTCCCCAGTCTCGGAGCTCCTAGAAGCTAGATCTGTGCTCGCAGTGGCTCCATAACACAAACCAATAAAAATAGTGAGCCAAACAGCCAAATAAACTGAGAAAAGTAGAATGAAGTATCCACCAAGCACAAATAAATCGATGCTCAAAGGAAAAATGCTTTAATAAGCACTGTAAAAACACCCCAATACAAAGACCGGGTCTAGAAATACAAAAGCAATAACGTATCCACTATCACTTTTTCGTCGCCAACTTCATCAGTTAAACATCCATCTTTAAAAGTTAAATGCTTTTATATGTTTTTCAAATTACATCACAGTACTAAAAGCCAATCATGTTGGACCATTTACTAAGGTTAATTGTTGGAACTGATTGGTTCATACAGTCTTCACAAGCCAAGGTTAAAACCACATCTCTGAATAAAATAAATCCACACTTTAATTACAATAATAATTTAAAACTTCTTTAAAAGTTGATTAAAAACATTATTTTGTAACACCATTTAAAATAATTTAAAATGCTTTCTACATTAAATGTGAATGAAGCATGTGAATCTGGGTTTAAAATGACACCATCTTCTGGCCAAAGTGTATAATTACAACTGAACCAACAGCTGGTAATATAAAATCCTGAGAAGGGTATGTTTCTTGTAATTCGCAACAAAAGAACATAACAAAAAAGTTTTTAAACATTGTTTTAGCTCTTTGTATTAGAGTTTTGCAGCTCTCAACTTCAATACTGGAGCTAATGATACCATGTCATTCAGCCCTAAGTTACGGTTAGCATCTAAAAAAAGTTGCCAATACAGTTCCTTGTATTCAATAAGTGTTTCCCACATCCCACCTCTTGGGTTAGTGGGGACAACTTCAAGTATAAAAAAGAATAACCTGATGTGTTACATTTGGCTGAATGCTTGCTAAGTGCGTTTTCTCATTCATCACCTTGACATCGTATAAGTGCTCATATATTCTCTGTCTGAGCTTTCTTTCGCTCTTCCCTACGAGAAGGAGGGACATTTTTACAAACAGCCAGATATATGATGCCTTTGGTGTCACAGTTAGCAAATGTATTCAATTGCAAGGTCATATTTCTTGCTTCTAAAAATTGTTTCACCACAATGCAAATGTGTGCAGTATTTACATCTCCCACATTTGTATAATCCTTTCTTGGTTCTATTGCTACTGTTCTGTGTGTTGACATTTGTCCTTCCTTCCAAGTAGTTTTTGATGCTCTTCCCTTTCCGATAGACATGGGACAACTCTTTATCGAAAATATGTTCAAGGTCTGAAAATTTCGAAAAACTATGCCATTCCCTTGAAAAAATGTTCCTAATAAAGGCTGATTGTTCATTGAAGGTTGTAATTAACCCTGTTTCTTTTGCCCCAAAATTACTTGCTTGTCCTTTATTGTGGGTTAATTGTTCTTCTTCACCTAAAATAGGTGCAAATACATCTGTTCTTTTTGTGTTGACTTCTTCTAGTATTTTATTGAACATTTCCAAAGGATACCCTCTCTGGGTAAAAAGGCCCCTGCTGAGTATGGTCTGAAAGCCTATGAACCTTAATCAACGTAGATGTTGTTAGCAGTACAGATGTAGATGACAGTACCGATGAATTCACACTGCATAGCATACCTGTGACAGGTCAGAGGACATCATCACCCATACTGTGTTCCACCTACACTCAGTATACTACATGTACCTTCGTATGTCACAGGAGTGTTCTACCAGTGGCCTGTTCACAGAAGCAACACTACAAAAGGTGTCTGAGTGACATGTGCATATCACACCAGTGGCAGCTACAGTAAAACAGGGTTAATGTTTGGTACTCCCCTGTCATTCTAGCCCATACCACACAGACAAATGGGAGGCATCTGCATATGTGAGAATGTGAATGGCCATGACCTAGAAGCAATAGCTGACTCAGTATTGTGGACAACATACAGCATGGGCTTTGTGGGTGAGGTGCATGACAAATGTGCACAATCTGACAGCTGCTTATTGCATTGTCACCGCTATGTTAATAACCCTGTACCCATTAACTACCACCTAGGCAGCGGTCAACATTATGGACACTGTGTGTAAGGGATAGTGCTGTGCAGTTTACCTCCCTGAGCTAGTGATATCACCAGGCCTATTAGGTAGTCATAAGAGGCAACCCAAGTCATGACAGGGTACCATCCATGAACATGGAGATCATTGGACAGCCAAACTCAGCACTCACGTGACCAATATTGGATCACATATCACCTTTAAGGGGTATTGACCATGCTTGGATAGGTGACACCAGCCTTCACAATCCTCATCTCCACTATGCAGCATGCTGCCTACCCTGCATAAAGACATGTGCAACACTGTGATGTTGGACATGCTACACATACATATCCTGATCTGAAAGACATACGTCATGGACAACCACCTTCCTAGTACAAGGGTCGTCACATGCTGGACAGATCCCTGTGTCATGCATGTGACATACTCCTGCCATACCATGCAATCCTGTCCAGCAAAGCTGCACATGTCATCTCTGTCATACATGGTGTGATGACCACATGGTAGTTGTATCAGTGACTGTCTGGATCAGTAATGTGGCACTGATTCACCTGTCGGCGGGAACATGGCTGTCGGATACAGCTAGAAAACCTTACATCCTATGCCCATACATGGCCCAGGGCATACACACTACTACATGATCTTGGCCGTACATGCTATAGTTGATAACCATCCCTGGGAATACCATCCGGCTAGCCATTGTCTCATGTATATCACTTGTGCAACACAGGTGATACGTGGCAGGATGTTGAGCTGCTGTACAGTGCCGTGTAGATGTGTATGGCAAAACACATGCATGTAAAGGTTTCCGTGCGCATGTCTGCATTGTCACCGTCCATGTCCGTGAAGGCAGTGTATGCGATGATATGTGACATATGCACAGCATCAAGGTCAACAGCATTAATGTGCACACATCTAGGCATGTGCTGATAGGTAAGAACACCAGTACAGGCAAACAGACATGCCCACATCAAGACAGCATTCACATGGAGTATGAGCAATGTAATGAGGTGACACACATATATGGTGATAATATCCAATCCCCATCGGGTGTTACATGTGTGTGAAACAAACATGTCAGTCGTGTCAGTGTCATGACGATTTGCAAAGACAACTGTTCATAAGTACTAAATGTAATACACATGAATGTGCATCTGTATCTCTGTGCATCTCTGAGATGCTGTGACCTGCCTCCATCATTATGTCTTACAGATAATGCCTCGATCATGACTGCCAGCATATAGCCACTTGGAGGGTGATGCCCTCATACCATACCTCCATGATAACTATGAGGTACTGTTCAGCCATGTGCCACAGCATGCCCAGCAGTGTGATGACCTGTGGCAGGAACTTCGCAGGAGGGTTAATGATGTGGGGGGCCATAACTGCACCTACCAGCAAGTGTGCAGACACTGCATGGACCTGACCTGGCATGCGAAACAATGTGCCAATGCAATCGCCAGGGAACAAGGTAGAACAGGTGGTGGGCCCCCAACCCAGCCCCCACTCACACCTACCGAGGAGCTACTGGCCAGCCTGGAGACCCCATCAGAACAGCATCCACAAACTCTAGCTGCCATCGTGGAGGTGGGTATCTCCCAACCACAGAGCCTGGAGTTGCCTGGTAAGTCACTACTGCATATATAAATATTATATCCCATTTAATCGCATGTGTCACTGTACACTATGTAATGTAACGTCATATGCAAGGTATGTTTACACACATGCCGCATACTATAGTATGCTACCCTGTGTATGCACACACGTGCATACTCCATAGTATATGCTATTGTACTGCCGAATGTGTTAACATGCAAAGTGCACCCTGTAGCTGTCATACAGTCATTGATAATGATCAAACTGCTGTGTCACCCCTATACAGGTACCTCTGGCATGCCGCAGAGGCAGCAGTCCATTGCAGGTGAGACAGTTATCAGTATCAGGCATGTGAATGCACAGATCTATTCACCATGTGGCCAGTTAACACATGTACACATAATGTATGGTCTAGTCATGATATACAGGTCGCAGCTTTCATCAATCACACTGGCTACCCATGTGCAATATGTACAAACCAAATGAAACACCAACATGAAACCACAGTAACTGTCATTGCTAGATGTGTGGACAGCTGTCCATACAATGGTGGAGGTGTTGCTCAATGTAGAAATATGTACTATACATCAGAACAACACATGTGGGGTATGCAAACAGTACTACACAGTGAGCTGGGATATGGGCAGCCCACATGATTCACCATTGTAGAATGTGCCCCTGCAATGAGTGCAGACATTGTGATGTGCCATCTGACATGTCCCAGACATGTAGTGGTCCGGCTGCAACATTGTCACACTATCCCATAAAACATACGCCACATACCAAACATACAACCCTTTGTCTGTATAACCCTGTGGACACTGGAGTATCTGACATCTATGGGTGTATGTCATATGGGACAACACAGACATGTGACATAGATGGCCATCACACACATCTGGCCAACACATGTTCACACATGGCCATGGAGGATGGCCAGAGACATGTAGTAACTCACAGTAGATGTGAGGTGTATGTGTGTACATCCTGTCGCACATTGTCTACACATGGTCCAACTATAGCCTTTGTTGAATGGTTATATAGTAGATGTGGAACACTGGACATCCTAACTGCCTGTGCACAGCTTGTGGAGGTGTCACTTAATTCGACCACATACGATGTGTTGCACATTATGACTGTGTCACAGCATGAAAGTAGTCACCTGTACAGCTTCCACATACATACACAGACACCACATCAGGCAAGAGATACCATACATTTCCCTTGCTGCTGTTGGACATCACTGTCAGCCGTGCACCTCGTGTGTGTGGTACATAAATGCCATGTGGAACATGGTGTATTGACCAGTCTGCCATGTGTGGACACGGTTGACAGGCAGCTAAGAAATATTAGCAGTTGTGCAGGGGTGTCATTGGTATGTCTTCCGGTGACCTGTCACACATGACACAGCATGGTTTAGTGTGTATACACCTCAGCGA
Source organism: Protopterus annectens (assembly GCF_019279795.1). Classification (NCBI taxonomy): domain Eukaryota; kingdom Metazoa; phylum Chordata; order Ceratodontiformes; family Protopteridae; genus Protopterus; species Protopterus annectens. The sequence continues at coordinate 1,373,021,388 of NC_056725.1, read as the reverse complement.
CGTGGGTCACAATCCACTGTATGTATGTATTGTGTATACACACAGTCATGCCTATGCACTGTATGTGTATTCCACACTGTATAGCAATAGAGACGCCTCATGATTCCATGCAATGGCACTGTGTCTGTACTTCATACTGTATAGCAATATAGATGCCTCATACCACCCTCAATGGTCATTCACATCTGCTAAAAGTGCATTCTATCTGTAGGGCATACAGACAACACTGCAATGTGACACCATTACACCACTGTACATGTGTCAGGACACCATTGTGTCAAACATATATGCATGTCACTGCACACATCAGCAGATTACATGTCATACTACATGTTAATGTCAAGGACATATGCTTCACATCAGCCATGTGTACTGTTAACCTGTGCTGGTCCACATGGTGTATCACAGGGATGCATGCTTACTACCATGATTGTGTGAAATGCATGGCTTCTGCTATGACACATGCTTGCTGTTGTGTGCAACCCAGGGATGTAATCTAACTAACACTATTAATGTCTGAGCTGCATGCTGTCTGCTGTATCACATGCATGCTGCATGCCTTCTGTCATATCACATGCATGGTTGGTGTGTGTGTCTGTGTGTGTGCATGGTTGTCTGTGTGTGTGCATGGTTGTCTGTGTGTGTACATGGTTGTCTGTGTGTGTGTCTGTCTGTGTGTGTCTGTGTGTGTGTCTGTCTCTATTGTAATGTAGAGTCTTTGTTTGCCTTCACAGGTGATGTAGGTGCATTGCCCTCCTGCGGTCCATCTGATGTTAGTGTCCCCACAGACTCTAGCAGTGATGAACATATGCTTGAGGTAAAGGCAGGGTTGTCAGGGGCTGAATCTGTGCCTTTGGTTGCCATCCCACCTATATCCCCCTCTTCCCTGCACATAGTTCTCATGCCAACACATACCCCATCACCGGTGGCCATAGAGGAAGGACAGTTACCGTGTGTTAGCTTGGAACAGGAACATTTGGTGGCTACGGAAGGTGTGTCATCACACCATGGTGTCAGTGAAATGACTGCAGATGTGCCACACAGGCATATGGCCAGTGCTGCTCGTAGGAGGACCTCTGGCTGACATGCACCTGCATGACAGAGCGCAGCAGCTAGTGTCACCAGACACATGTTTCAGACTGTAATGGTGGCACAGGCATGTGCTGAATGGCAGAACAGAGAAGGGCAGAGGCTTCAGAGGGCTGCTATCTATTCTTTAAATGAAAACATCCAGGCATTGGCAAATGCTCAACAGCAGATTGCTGACATTTTGGACAGGCGATTGGGTGACATGGTTGGAATCCTTGACCGTGGCATGGCAATCCGTGAATGTGAGCTGTCTGTGCTGGAATATCTGGTAGGAGTGAGGCGTAGGCCACGTGGACGTAGGCCAGCTACACCACCTGGTGCAGGTCAACGTGAACAAGCTACCTTACATGCCCACTCCCATAGTGCCAGTAGCAGCAGCAGTGCAGCTGATGCTGCGCTGTCCACACCATGACACAGCAGGCCATGTGGATGTGGCCCTGGATGGTCCCAGTTGGGACACGGTTTCAGTGGACATGTGTCATCGGACAGTACCCAGTCTGTACCTCTGTCTGGTAGTGCCTGTGCAACCCCTGGCAGGCACAGGTCACATGGCCATGGTCAGACACAGTGAGCTGTACATCCTGGTCTGGACAATCTGGAGCTGTCAATAATACCCCTGTGTAGGCCGGATACATGGCAGAACTGTGTGCACACATACACGCACACACCAGTAACATCTGTAGGGCACCAACACCCACATGCATAATAACCACACATGTCCAAGTAGATCACAGGCCCTAACCCACACACATGATGTCATCCACTGGTGCAGCCTAGGCCCCTGGCAAACATTATCACCCTGTGCATATGATGATGCCTGTGCCACATCCCTGTCATCCACACCATTGGTGCAGGGACATGCTCATATAGTCTGATGAACAGGGTGAACAGAATAGTGAGATAGGTGTATATTACAATTGTTGTGTACTGTTGGCACGCAGCAGACATACCATGTAGTACAGGATTAGAATGCATTGTTTTATGTTCACAGTATGTGTCTTGGTAACCACAGTAACAGCATGTTGGTAATGATGCCCTGCGTCCCTTCTTAAGGTCTGATTGCATGTGCCATTATGTAACAGTGTTTGCAGTTAGAATGCATTGTTTTATGTTCACAGTATGTGTCTTGGTAACAACAGTAACAGCATGTTGGTAATGATGCCCTGCTTCCCTCCTTAAGGTCTAATTGCATGTGCCATGAAGTACCAGTGTTTGCAGTTTCACATGTGTAAATGTGGAGTCCTCACAGGCATGGATGGCAATACCAGCATGCTATACGTAGCCTCAACCTCACTGTTAGAAAGGCTGACATTCCATAGATCTCTACACACCTACTGATCCAGGAGCATGTGAGCTGTGTACTAGGCTACAGTGGCTAGAGATGTGACATCCATACCAGGTGACATCACAGGTACAGCTACATGGTGCGGGGGTTTACACAGTGGTCTAGCTGATGTCAAGGGTAGGGGCCAGTTGATAGCATGAGGACTCACTGTGTAGCAGTAAAACACTGTCACATTACAGGATGTGAACACACACAGACATACACAGACACACACAGTAACACGCCCACACTCACGGAGTCAACGACACTGTAACACACACTTGATAGTGTTGAGGTGAGGACCCCTGCCTATGTTGTAATCGCTATTACAGTACTGTGCACCCACATGACGCGACACAGAGAATGAACATGTACAGGTACTCAGTAATGCCTAAGAGTGACGGCATCAATAGGGTAGTAGATTGCATCACCTTGAGGGGTTAGGGGCACTATCTGTTCTCAATGGTAGCATACATCCTCACTCCATGCACCAGACAGTCATACATACATACATACATACACATAGACACACTGGAGTCCACACATGTCATGCACATACAGGTAGATAACGTGTGTGATACACACACAACCCCTGCCTATGTCTTGCTTTCTACACTGCAGTATGTACAGATCTCTACAACAGTGTACAGGGGTGTGTAACAATTGGGATGTATTCCCCACCATACGTGGCATATATGGTCACACAAGCAAACACACATGGCAGTACTGTGAATCAAATACCTGCTATCTTCTGATACGTCTGACAGACATGCAGCGGTATTGCCCGCATTACAATGTGTACCGATGCTACCTTCGGCAAGTGTGCTGCTATATGCACATGGGAGGACTTAAGTGTTACAGGTGTCAACTGATTTACAGTCAGTGACAACCTGACCGCTGTGTAGGTCGTATATCTTCACCTTCAATTACCGGAAACATAGCTTACTGTTTGCACATGTTATGGTAGGACAGCTTGTGACACACCTGTGAGCTGTCTTCAGCAAACATCCATCTGCAAAGGTGGCCCACCACTTTATGTACACACATCCATCCATACCTGATGTACATCTTACTGTACTGTCAGTATTTCACCATATACAGGTGTCAATGATGGGACTGCATTGCAACTGCACATTGTAGTAGGACACAGATGAACTGCAAACATCAGCTACTGCTCATGCATGGTAGCTGAATGCACACCACTACATGTACATGTGTATAGGTCTTACATTCCTGTCATGTAGCCATGTTTGTATGCATTGCAATTGGTGAACATGTGTGACATACATGACACATGGACTGTTGTATGATATGATAGTTGTCATGGATAACCAGTACAGAGGGAATGTTAACTCAGTCAACATTGCTACCTTATGTACTGTTAGCATTCAACAGCCATAGACTTACCTTCCATGTGCATGAGTGTAATCGCTGTAGCCACGTGTCTGCATGAAGGACAGCATTAGCTATGCTATGTACATATGTGTTGTGTGTGTGTGTGGGGCATGTACATATCCACGGTGGTTACATGTATGTTACATCCAAACATGGGTGTCTTGCCTGGTGTACAGCAACAGTTATCTGTTACAGCTGTATAAGACCCAGGGCCCCTGTTATGTGTTCAGCTGACCTGGTTATGAATAGTGGTATCAGTGCATTGCATAACACATGATGGAACCCTGTCAGTACATGGGTAGTCTGCACAGTTGCTGTAGAGCTAGGTACAGTCCACTGGTCATGAGTAGCATGGTGTTGTACTAATGTATGGATGTGTGTTGCTGGTCCAAGGACACGGTGATGTGTGAGGGCTACATACTACAGTGTGGCATTTACCACTGTGATCTGCACCTGACACATCTGTGATGGCTTTTGAGAGTATACTGGTCAGTACATGTGAGTGGCCTTCATATACATGGGGACACTAACACCTGGAGCAGTCCGTAATGGTCTTATGGCCCACATGTCTGTATCTGAGGTATACAGTGGTAGTGCTATTGTGCACAACTGAGCCTAATGCCAGGTGTTCCTCACTGCACAGATGTCAGTATTCCCCATTGTTGGATCTAGATTGGCAGCTATGATTACAAACGCTACACATCTAGCACTATTTAGCATACACATACAATGCAGTTGTCCTGTAGGTGTCAGGGTGTTTACCTGGTCTCAGGTTCTTCGTCTATGTATGGTACTACATGTGCGAAGTACCCATTCCTGCCAGGACAACACCACGGGTGGTATTAGTGTGCCAGGTTTAGATTGGTACAGCTAAGGTGATTGGTACAGCTAAGGGTACTAGGTTCTGCATGACCGTCTAGGGCTGGACAGTCTCATGCACCACTACTGCACATTCAACTTGTGTTCAGATATCTACAGGACTGGACATCGTGTTGTGATACCAAGTCTGATGTTTACACAGGTTACTTATCCCATGAGGGATATCCAAAAATTGAACAAGACCAATACCGTCCATTCTTTTGGATTTACGAAAATGTGTTAGGGTTTTAAATGCAAGGGATACATAGTTTGCAATCCTGACACTGCCTAGGGTGACACTCCCTACTACATATGAGTAGTGGTCACTATGTGTAGATATGGCTGCGGCAAGCTAGTAGGCCGGGTATGGCTGGATTTGGTGGACGATCAGGTATGGATGCGGGTTGTGTGCTGTGGAGAGGATGATGGGTATTCAATTATGCATCCAGGTGTGTTGCATTTGGATGGGCCAGTTCCATCCAGACCATTCTGTGGGTGTGTGCCGGTGACGTTTCTGTACATGTGTATCGCACATTTTAATATTCATATGTTTGTGTGATTGTGTTCCACAGTATGGCCTGTCAGGTTGTATTGCAGATGTGTATACTTGTTCTTTGTGTTTCTTTCTGATTCACCTGCTGCTCCCTCATACACCTCCAGTTCACCTATTGTCCATCCAACACAGTCTCACCTTTGTGGATTATACCATTACCCATCACCCCCACACACATATTCCTGACACTCCATCCATCCCTTCTTTGGTTGATGGCCCATGACACGGTCAAGGGAACACATTGCATACACTACATATGTCAGGTACCTGTATGGTTGTGTGGACTACCCTGGCATGTTTCACCTTCCACATGCTGTACATCACACACATAGGTACACGCCCATACTTAACTTTCATGACATGGTTGGTACACCCGAGTAATACACATTCAACTGTGACACATCCTGACAAGAATGGCTTGGACCGCATATGGGCGGATTTTGGCCGAATGCTCTGACCATTGGTAGGGTTTCCACCTTTTCATATGTCCGGGATGGGATATATTCCGGACACAAATCAGATTTTACAGGACAACACATACCCATGGTCAGTACTACGGATAATACTTTTGTTTTCTGCCTACATGTTAGCTTATTGTTGTAGCAGTTTATATGCTCCTTCTGTTTCGTTTTCTTGCGTATTCTATTTCTTGTCACATGTGGTATGTTACATACAGATATGCCTATTGTATGTGACTATTACATGCAATGTGGGATATAATTATGTCATACGGTCGCTGGATATTTACATTTATAATGGTTTTGGTATGGACACAACTGCCCAGCTGTGTACTATCCCTCACAATGTGGGACAGGTGGTAACCCTGACCATTGGGCTAGACGTAGCTATTAGCGGTGCACTAACATGATGCGTTTCACTTCCACTTGGTATAACTATCTCCACTGCGTTAGAATATGGGCACATGGTTTTAAATGTCATTTGTTCGAGGGATGGAGACTCGATATTCCCTACCATGCATTTGTGTTTGCTTCTTAATTTTGTGTTTGCAAGAACTGTCTTGCATGCTTTGCATACATTTCAGTATCCACGGACACTGACAGGTGTGATTACTATTGCAGGCAAATTGTTATATTCAAGCATTTTAGGTTGCACGTCGACAGCCGACATTTCCACGCCTCCGTGCAGCACTTCGACACGCCCTATGCACTCGCGTTCATTTCCTATGCACATGGCTGTGGCGGCAGTGCACCTTCATTAATATGCATTTGCGCTAGTGCACCATCTACACGCCGCACAGTCGGCGCAAGCCTAACACCGGCCTTGTGCTGAGCTTTATGAATCCCGGGCATTCTCTTTAAAAGAATGCCTAAAAGTCTTCCAAACAAACACATTGTGTGGCAGTTGTGTCCATACCAAATCAGATTGTGGGAGGATGGCAGAATGGTTAAGATGTTTACCTGGCAGACACAAGGTGCAGGGTTTGATTCTCACATGGGGTAATTGGCTAGGCTTAAAATGGCCCACAAGGGCAATTAGCCTAGTACTAATCTATGAACCTATATATATACATTTTATTTTCTCTATTTTTTCTTTCCATATGGAATTTACAATTTCTTGTTTCCAAAGTTTGTCCCAGGTTTCTTAATTTTATCCTTAATGAAATGTATTCCACTAATCCTTATTTTACTAAAAAGAAATAACCTGAATAATTTCTTGCGTTTGTTTTATCTCTGTATCCATACTTGCTTCATTCTTTGTTGCAATAATATAATTTGCATAATTTAACTAAATGGACATTTTTATTCCTTCATTTGAATATAGTTCATAATAGCCATCTCCTTTTTCATATATGCAGATATTGCATTCATTACTAATTCAAATAATATGCCACTCAATGGGCAGCCTCTTTTCTACCTTTATATCTTCACTCAACAATCCATTTATCATAATATTCACTACGTTATACTTATATGCTGACATGCACAAATCTTTAAGCCTCTTACTTATATTATATATGTCAAACATATCCCATAATACTGAGTGGTGAAACGAATCAAATGCTTTGCTTAAATCTCCTACCATTATTTTTTTCTGATCATTTCTAATTACTATATCATTTATTATTTCCCTAATTATTAACAATAAATCTTGAACTTTTTTCCTTTTATGCTAAACACATGTTAATTTATATTACCTACTTTTTCTTCCATCCTTTTTTGTATATTTTCATAAAAATCTTATAATCTGTATTATACAACGACCCCTCATTAATATTCCAAAACATGCACGCTGATTGGTCAGTGTGCACGTGGTAAATCAAAGACTTATACTAATGGAAAAAGGTCCAGTTGCCTGGACTTTTTCCATTAGTATAAGTATCTCACTATGGTAAATGAGTTTAACATAGCAAGATATCTTAAAAAAAGCAACGGAGATCTTCCTTTCTCTGTTGATTTTTTAAAGCTGTCTCGCTATGTTAAACTAATTTAACATAGCGAAACAGCTTTAAAAAAAGCAACGGAGAAAGGAAAATCTCCTTTGCTTTTTTTTAAAGCTATCTCGCTATGTTAAACTCTTTTAACATAGTGAGACAAGGTTTTAAAAGCAACGAAGATATTCCTTTCTCCGTTACTTCCACACACACACTTCTGATGTACTGCGTAACCATACGCATGCGCAGTACATCAGAACTGCCGCAGAATACTGGACAGCTGCAGAAGGGCAGCAAGGAGGCATTATGCAATGCCATTATTTAAGAAAAGTAAGTATTTTTTTCTTAAATAATGTCAATAAATAATTACACATATTACAGTTAAAGCACTTTACCATACTGTACTTCTGTTTAACTGGTTTGGGTTTATTCAATTTCCCTTGAATTTTTTTTTATAATTTTTAGCTCTCTTTTGAATAAATCTTGGTTTATTTCCTATTTTATCTATGATTTCGCTATTTACTCAGAATAATCCAGTTTCTACTTATAACATTTTTAATAGCATTAGCATCCACACTATTTTGTATTGCCATAGACGTTCCATACTTAAATGGAAGTCTAACTTCACAATTTGCTTCCACATTGCTCTGCCTGTTAACTACTTTTTCATGCAACATTTTCCTAACTTCTGATTCTGGATACCCTCTTTTTATTATTTTATTACAAAAAAAGATTAACTTCTTCTAAAAAAATCATTGTCATTTCTCGTGTAATTACTAATGCTAGTTTACTGTCCCTTTACTATATTAAATTTTTTTTTCTTGGGATGCATACTTGAAAAATGCAAATGCATATTATTTTGCACTTCTTTCTTAAACACTTTAGACACTAGTTTATTATTTTCCTTGTAAGCAGTTAGATTAATCTCTCTCTCATCATAATGTTATGTAAAAGTAAGGTACGTACATACACTATTAATGTATCTTATAAATTCTTCTAATTCATCCCTTGTTTCTCCCCAAACCAGAAAGGCATCATCAATAAATCTCACCATTTTGATGATTTTGTTCTTAAACCTACTTCCTAAAACATGGACTTCTTCCTATCCATGCATAAAAACATTGGCATAGCTGGGGGCCAAAGCTGTACCCATCCCAATGCCATTAATCTGTACATACAATTCTTCATAGAAGGACAGGTAGTTAAAATTTAGAACTATATCTATCATCTCCATTAACAACCCTACCATATCGGATGAAAGCATCTTTGACCGTAGTAGTTCTATCCTTACTATCTCCATTCCTTCTTCATTTGGGATCATAGTATACAAGGATTTAATATCTAGTGTCACTAACAAATCATTTTTGTTTATTCTTACTTTTTCAATTTTTTTTAGAAAGTCAAAGCTCTCTTTTGTATAAGTAGAATTCATTGGGACTATTTTTTGAAGCTGTTTATCTACAAAAACAGACACACCTTCTATTTTGCTGTTAGTACTTGACACAATGGGTCTCAATGGGGCTTTGTTTAGGTCTTTATGGATCATTGGTATCCCAAAGATCTGACTAATCTTGGGGTTTGCATTTGACAAATTTTTTCTTGTCTTTTCATCTATTCTCCCCATACAAAACCATTCTTCTATACATGCATCAGTAAACCTATACCCCCTTCTTTACTTCATTCATAGTGATTTTTTGTAATACTTTTCATCTAACAATAACTCTTTCATTTTATTTTCATAACATACCCTGTCAAGTGCAACAAGCGACCCCCCTTTGTCTGCCTTAAAAAATGAAATGTCATCATTCTTCATTAATTTATCAAAACACTTTTTTTCATTCATAGACAAATTATAATACTTAAACTCAGCTTTACTATCTAAAATATCTATTATTTGTGCTTCACAAATATTTAAAAACTTTTCTAACTCTGTAGTTAATGGAGGATTAAATGAGTTAGGCTTATAGAAATGTACTTTCACATTTAACTGTTTGTTGAACCTTAGATCAAAATTAAAATGTCTTGCATAGTCTCTAAGTTTATTAATTGTATCCAGTTTGTTGGCTCTTTTGGCCGGTGCAAAATTTCAACCCTTACATAGCACCAAGCACTCTTCATTGGTTAAACAATAGCTAGATAAATTTACTATTTTGAAATTTGCAGTGCCTATGTTTTCCAGCATTGTTTCCCTTTGTTCCAATTCTTCTGTTTCAGCCCTTTCTTCACAAAGCCATTTTTTGTTGATCTGTTATGGCTTTTGGGATTATTACCCCTACCGTTTGCTGTCACTTGAGCCCAAGATCTTCCTTTGCCATTAATTCTTTGATAAACATCCGCCACTTGTTAGTTCCTTGGTTGTGATGCTTGTTATAATGAAGGCCCTGCTGCTACAATGTCCCCTGATTGAGAACTCACACTTGAATTTGTGCTAATGAACTGTTGTGTTGTGCCCATACCAACTTCACTGGATTTGGCGTTATGATTATTTCCACTCTCCGTAGGCACAGTAAATGTTTTTCTTTATGATGTAAATGCTCAGATCTTCTTAAAGCATTTGCCTCAACTCCAGCTTCATTAACATCTTCTGTTACTACGTTTCGAGGGGCATCTCTTTGGAGTTGCAAGCCATATGCTGATGCCACTACCCAGCACAGTCAGCCCAATCCCTTTCAAACTTCTTAATTTTTCTTTTACTTAAGCCCTCATTTAGTTTATTAAGATTTTCTTGGATAACAAACATTTTGCTGTTAAAGTTTTCAGCTGACATATTTTCTTTAAGTTTAGAAAAGTTCGCTCGAACATTTTCAGATAATTCAGTCACCTTGGCAGTATTATAACTGAGCAGCACTTCCATGTATTGCATTCCTGCTTTTTGATTAATTTCTAACCATTTGTCAACTAGTTCTTTTTGTAAATTATCACCCACTGGTAATTTCAAGATTCGTAGCCCCTTCGGAACTCTTTGAACTTTGAGGCAATTCTTGAAAATATATTATCCCATTGTAAGCATTTTAATCTAGCAAGGTCTCTTTCTAGATTAGTGAACATTTCACTATAGTTAGTATTGATAGTTGCAGGTATTTGCTGCTCACCACCACTACCAAACAGATTTGTTGATAGGGCTAGACATTCTTTGAGCACCTCTTCACTGGATAAAAGGCTTAATCTTCTCCCATTTACAGCATTCAAGCCTACAGTTCCATCATTGTTTGTAATGTAAGAACCTGTGCGTGTGTCATTCAACACACACCCTGATGGTAGCGCTGTGCAGCTGCTACCAAAATCCATTTGATTTTCCATTCAGATAATGCTGCAACTTCACAAAATACTCTTCAAAGCAGCAATAAACAGTAAAAAAAGTAGATAAAAAGAAACAGTCACAATTCCTGATGGAAACCAAACTCTTTAATCCACAAAAAAACTCCAGTTAGTGCTTTCATCTCCTCTATTTAACACACAGAGACTTCTTCAGACTGAGGTATCATCTAAAATTCACAGCTTTTAAAAGACCGTTAAAATCGTACGACCTTCTCAGGGCTACCATCAGGGTGTGCGTTTTTAAATATGACGTCAATGTTTAAAGTATGATATGATCCAAAAAAGCTTCTGGATGACTGAGGGTGAAGCAGTGAGATACAAACGTGATGTAGGTTTCCCAAAATCCAAAAAGTCTCCCAGATGATCAGTTGAATATAAATTTTATTTTGTTCAGACAAGCGCTTTCGCTAAGAGTAGCTTCGTCAGGTCTATTTTATGTACAAATGAATTAAGAAGCTATTTTTATAGTCTTAACAATTCAATTAGAAATAATTTCATCATTTACTTAAAAGGGAAATGTCACTACTTTTAAAACCAATTCAGATGTAGAAGAAAACTCATATTTCCTTCTAACATGCTTATATAATTAACTTATATGATTAAAACTTGTTAAAAAATGCATGTATATATGCATGTATATAAAAAATGTATAGAAAATGTATGATAGATGTGTATGAGATGTATCTTGGAACAAAAAAATGTATGTAAATGCCTAGACTTGTATATTAAGCAAGGTGTATGATTAATATATACGTGTATAAGTGCATTGTGTCAGCACAAATACATCTTGTGTACTATAAATGTGCTGGATGGTGTGATAGTAAAAGTTATGTGTGTTAGTGTAATGGGATGTTGTATAATAAATGAATGAATGTATGTCTCTGAAGGGTATATATGTTGTATGAATGACAAATTTGCATACTTATGTGCAGAAGTGCACAGAATGTATGTGAAATAGTATTAGACTTAAAATAAACTTAGAATAAACTTAAAATAATACATGTATGAGCGTGTCTGAATCTGTATGATAATCAGGCACGTATCAAATATGATTGAATTGGAAGCAATATGATATATATGTACTAGGAATATTTATATGTATGCATAGTGATACTATAAATGAATGATATATGTTTATATGTTTATATGTTTATTGTATAGTTTTTGACCTATGTCTATTGTCCATTAAGATATGATCAATAAACATATACGTCACCGGAAAACATAAATAATAATAAGGAATAGATATAAATTATGATGAACTATTGTATGAGTGCTTTTAAAAACTTCAGTCAATATTGGATACGTGTGCTTCTGCATATTGTCAAAAAATACTATGAATATAATAGATATAAGACACTTATATAATGCTGATATTTAGAAAATGCATATTATACATAAACACAAATAAATCACAATTAAAAATACTAGAAAATAGTGCAGTCAAGATGCATTTATAGATCTGAAAGATGTTGTCTTACTTAATTTTCCTTCTTTTCCTCAATTTGGGTTTTATAGATAGCCTCTCATTTAATCCTTTCCCACTGTCTGCTCTTAGGCATATAATCCAATCATTCTCTCTATCCTCCGTGTGATTCCGAATATCTCCTCCTCTGCTATTGATTGGTATAGCTTCTAAGACTCTAAAATGAAAAATATGTGTGGAGTCATTATCTACCACATGTTTAGCTAAGGCATTATTCTGATAACATTTCTTAATGTGATAAATGTGTTCTCTAATGCGGTCTCTGAATTTACGGTTAGTTTTTCCTACGTAAAAACACTTGCATACTTGGCACACTGCTAAATAGACTATATTACAAGTCATACAATTTGCTGCAGTAGTGGTCTTAAAAACTTTCCCTGTGTCTGGATGCAAAAAGATGGAACTTGTGTCTATGTATAAGCAGAAATTGCATTTGCCACATGGCTCAGTGTGTCCTGTGTTGGTGACAACCTGGCCACCCTTAATATCACATAACATCCTTTTCAAGTTTTTTCGATTTCTGTACTGGAATTTCGGGATAGCACCTACAATGTTCTTTATCTCTTCATTTATATCAAAGATTCTCCAATACTTGCTTATAATATCCCTAATCCTATAGCTATCAGAGGTAAATGAGGTCATAAATTTTACAACTGAGGAACCATGCTCATCGCCTGTGTTTCTGTATAGGCTGTCTGGACCAAAGTATGGTGTAGCAGTGGTACTTCTCAGGTTGGGTAGATCTTGTAAACTGCTCTCCACCTCATGTTCCTGGTATCCTCTCTCTGATAGTCTATCCTTCAGTATATCTAGTTCTAAATTGAAACCTTCGGTTGTAGGATTGAGTCTAGAGGCCCTTATCCCCTGTCCTCTTATGATGTTCTTAAATACAAATGAGGGGTGCATGCTTGATCTCATTAACAGGGAATTACTATAGCAAGCTTTACGAAATATCCCTGTGTTGATCAATCCATTGGGCAGTTTCTCTATATACAAATCAAGGAATTCAATCTTATTCCTTGAATGATTCAACGTGAACGTGAGAAAACCCGTTAAATTGTTGATAGTTTTGAGGAATAATTCTAGTTGTTCTACCGTTCCTTTCCATAAAAGGAAAACGTCATCGACAAAACGTCGATAGAATATGACCTGTTCTATAAATAATCCTGTTCTGAATAACACCTCCTCCTCCCAATGCGCCAGTACCATGTTAGCATAGCTATTGGCGCATGGGGTGCCCATGGCAACCCCATCCACCTGCTTGTATGTAATGTCATCAAACATGAATATGTTGTTGTTTAAGACCAGGTCCAAAAAATAGGATATTAAATCTATCTTGTTCGTACTGTAATCACTGTGTTTTCTTAGGTAATCAGAAATAAAAGACGATCCTTCTCTATTCGGTATAACTGTGAATAATGACTGTATATCAAGTGTAGCAAACATGAACGACTCCAGTTCAGGTTGATCACCAATGCATTCATACAAATCTAATAAGAATTGTTTTGAATCTCTTAATACAAATTTATTATTGTTTAGTACAGGTCTGAGATTCTTCTCTATGTATACAGATAGATGCTCAGTAACCCAGCTTCGTCCTGAGACTATCGGTCTCATGGGAGGGTTAACTGGGTTCTTATGGATTTTCGGTAGTCCATGCATGATCGGTATTAATGGTTCCTTGATCAATAAGTAACCAAACAGGTCTTCATCAATCTTACTATTGTGAAAGAAATCCGTTAGTATATTCTTGATTGTTTTTATGATATTTTTTATGACATAAGAATCAGATAGAAAATTCACTTTTAAGAAACTCAGTGATTATGTTCCAATTAATCTGAACTGGAGTCCTATTTTTTGGACCTGGTCTTAAACAACAACATATTCATGTCTGATGACATTACATACAAGCAGGTGGATGGGGTTGCCATGGGCACCCCATGCGCCAATAGCTATGCTAACATGGTACTGGCGCATTGGGAGGAGGAGGTGTTATTCAAAACAGGATTATTTATAGAACAGGTCATATTCTATCGACGTTTTGTCGATGACGTTTTCCTTTTATGGAAAGGAACGGTAGAACAACTAGAATTATTCCTCAAAACCATCAACAATCTAACGGGTTTTCTCACGTTCACGTTGAATCATTCAAGGAATAAGATTGAATTCCTTGATTTGTATATAGAGAAACTGCCCAATGGATTGATCAACACAGGGATATTTCGTAAAGCTTGCTATAGTAATTCCCTGTTAATGAGATCAAGCATGCACCCCTCATTTGTATTTAAGAACATCATAAGAGGACAGGGGATAAGGGCCTCTAGACTCAATCCTACAACCGAAGGTTTCAATTTAGAACTAGATATACTGAAGGATAGACTATCAGAGAGAGGATACCAGGAACATGAGGTGGAGAGCAGTTTACAAGATCTACCCAACCTGAGAAGTACCACTGCTACACCATACTTTGGTCCAGACAGCCTATACAGAAACACAGGCAATGAGCATAGTTCCTCAGTTGTAAAATTTATGACCTCATTTACCTCTGATAGCTATAGGATTAGGGATATTATAAGCAAGTATTGGAGAATCTTTGATATAAATGAAGAGATAAAGAACATTGTAGGTGCTATCCCGAAATTCCAGTACAGAAATCGAAAAAACTTGAAAAGGATGTTATGTGATATTAAGGGTGGCCAGGTTGTCACCAACACAGGACACACTGAGCCATGTGGCAAATGCAATTTCTGCTTATACATAGACACAAGTTCCATCTTTTTGCATCCAGACACAGGGAAAGTTTTTAAGACCACTACTGCAGCAAATTGTATGACTTGTAATATAGTCTATTTAGCAGTGTGCCAAGTATGCAAGTGTTTTTACGTAGGAAAAACTAACCGTAAATTCAGAGACCGCATTAGAGAACACATTTATCACATTAAGAAATGTTATCAGAATAATGCCTTAGCTAAACATGTGGTAGATAATGACTCCACACATATTTTTCATTTTAGAGTCTTAGAAGCTATACCAATCAATAGCAGAGGAGGAGATATTCGGAATCACATGGAGGATAGAGAGAATGATTGGATTATACGCCTAAGAGCAGACAGTGGGAAAGGATTAAATGAGAGGCTATCTATAAAACCCAAATTGAGGAAAAGAAGGAAAATTAAGTAAGACAACATCTTTCAGATCTATAAATGCATCTTGACTGCACTATTTTCTAGTATTTTTAATTGTGATTTATTTGTGTTTATGTATAATATGCATTTTCTAAATATCAGCATTATATAAGTGTCTTATATCTATTATATTCATAGTATTTTTGACAATATGCAGAAGCACACGATCCAATATTGACTGAAGTTTTTAAAAGCACTCATACAATAGTTCATCATAATTTATATCTATTCCTTATTATTATTTATGTTTTCCGGTGACGTATATGTTTATTGATCATATCTTAATGGACAATAGACATAGGTCAAAAACTATACAATAAACATATAAACATATAAACATATATCATTCATTTATAGTATCACTATGCATACATATAAATATTCCTAGTACATATATATCATATTGCTTCCAATTCAATCATATTTGATACGTGCCTGATTATCATTCAGATTCAGACACGCTTATACATGTATTATTTTAAGTTTATTCTAAGTTTATTTTAAGTCTAATACTATTTCACATACATTCTGTGCACTTCTGCACATAAGTATGCAAATTTGTCATTCATACAACATATATACCCTTCAGAGACATACATTCATTCATTTATTATACAACATCCCATTACACTAACACACATAACTTTTACTATCACACCATCCAGCACATTTATAGTACACAAGATGTATTTGTGCTGACACAATACACTTATACACGTATATATTAATCATACACCTTGCTTAATATACAAGTCTAGGCATTTACATACATTTTTTTGTTCCAAGATACATCTCATACACATCTATCATACATTTTCTATACATTTTTTATATACATGCATATATACATGCATTTTTTAACAAGTTTTAATCATATAAGTTAATTATATAAGCATGTTAGAAGGAAATATGAGTTTTCTTCTACATCTGAATTGGTTTTAAAAGTAGTGACATTTCCCTTTTAAGTAAATGATGAAACTATTTCTAATTGAATTGTTAAGACTATAAAAATAGCTTCTTAATTCATTTGTACATAAAATAGACCTGACGAAGCTACTCTTAGCGAAAGCGCTTGTCTGAACAAAATAAAATTTATATTCAACTGATCATCTTGGAGACTTTTTGGATTTTGGGAAACCTACATCACGTTTGTATCTCACTGCTTCACCCTCAGTCATCCAGAAGCTTTTTTGGATCATATCATTCGTTATTCTACCTTTGACTGAGGGAGTTTACTGTAGTGGTGGTTACATTCTTTTTAATGTTTAAAGTATGTTTAAAAGTTTATTAATCATATGATGCCTTCAGAAGATTATGTGATTTTAAAGGTCTTTTAAAAGCTGTGAATTTTAGATGATACCTCAGTCTGAAGAAGTCTCTGTGTGTTAAATAGGGGAGACAAAAGCAATAACTGGAATTTTTTTTTGTGGATGAAAGTGTTTGGTTTCTGTCAGATATTGTGACTTTTTTTTGTATCAGCTATTTGAATAACAGCACCAAAATCACCATCCACCTTTTCATTCTCTTCTTTGACCTCCATTTTTACTTAAATTAGCTCCCTGCTTCTCTGAGTCACCTTTGTGCCCACACCAGTAGCAGGAAGCACAACACGGCACACACAAATGAGCCCCCCCATGGAAGAGACTAAGGTTTTTTATTTGTAAACATTCATACATCTCATAATATTTACATATTTACATATTCACATATTATTTACCTGAATAACATCACTCAATAAATCAACTTCTTTTTAAATGTTTCCCTCCACCCTTTTACCCACAACCAAAACCATATTTTCTCCAATATTTTTGTCAATGTCCATTTTCCATTGCATTTGATCTCATTAAGTCTCTTGTTCCATATTATCCATGTTACATAAAATATAACTCTGCCCATTTTCTTTGCCTTTTTTTGAGATATTGTCCCATAATTACCACATTCTATCATGTCCATATTTAACATTTCAAATTTCAAGTAATCTTTAGCCAAATCGTGTTTACATACTTCTTTCCACATCTCTTGAATTATTTCACATTTTAAAAATACATGTTCTGTAGTTTCAAATTCTTTACACTTATCGCATATTCTATCCTGTTTACTTTTGTATGCCATATTTGCTTTTATTGGTCATTTACCTATGGGCAACCTCCACAAAAAAAAAAAATCATTACATTATTGCTTTTTTCTTTCTTATTTCTAACTTGTTCCATGGATCAACAAAATAAAAAAGATTTCATAATATTAACATGCTATTCCTTTCTGTTCTTTTCTATTACATTCATTTTTTAGAGTCCATAATACAATTTTACTATGAAATGCTTTCATTTCTACAGTAATAACACTTTTAGTTCTTTTCTTCATTCACATGTTCCTAAAGTTTCTTGTATTTACTATATATTATTGTCTCTACCAAATCTTTATTATCTTTCCTACCTTCTTTTAATACTTTATACATATTTAAAGAAGCTGCATATGCAGTTGGGTTTATCAATCCCAGCCCCCCTGATCGTCTTTCATATATAAATTTTCTTTCTTCACAGGGTTCAATCTCAACCACCAGATAAATGAAAATATTATCATCATAATTTCTTTTTTCATACTTCACTGGTATCCTGTAAATATTTGCAACATAGGCTATTTAATCCAATATTAAAGTGTTTATCAAATGTATTTTATTTCTATATGAAAATCTATTGTTTTCCAGAAAGCAATTATATCTTTGATTCCTTTAATGACGTTGTCCCATTGCTCATGTATATATTTACTTCTATCAAATATTATATCCAATATATTTATACAGCTGTCATTATATTCTACACCTCCTATTATACCTTCATAACTAAATCCTTTACTTTTCTCTTTATTCATACTTAAACCAATTTTCTTTAATATTATATTTAATTTTTCATTTCTTTCTTCCATCCACAATTTATTTTTAGCAATTATCGTAGAGTCATCAGCATACGTATGCATTATCAGTATTTGTACCTCCTTCATCATTTTATATCCTCCATTACTTGTCATTTTATTTATTTCCATAACTGCCATATTCATAACTAATGAAAATATTACACTGCTGGATAGACATCCTTGTTTTATTCCACACTCTATTTTCACATCTTCCCCAATCCAACCATTTATGTTTAATTTCACATATTTTTTCATATATTGATTTAATAATTTGTAATATTTTGTCACTTATGCTATTTGCCTGAAAAATTCTCCATAATGCTTCATATTTTATATTATCATATGCCTTACTTACATCACCTATCATAACCTTTACTTCTACATTTTATTAATAGTGTCATCATTTATTTCTCTTACTAACCACAGCACATCCTGATTTCCATTTCCCTTTCTTCCAAACAAATTTTGATCACGTAACCATTCCATTTTACATTGTACTCTTTTAGCTATTATTCTCATAAAAATATAATCCATATTATTTAACATTATATGTCTCCAATTCTGTATCTCATCTTTATTTCCTTTCTTAAATATGAATTTTAGAACCCCCATACAAATTTCCTTGTACTTAATCCCTGTTTCCATGTTTCTATCCATTCATTCATAACTTGTATAAATACCATTTTTGCCAGTCTTCCATTTCTTTATACATATTACATTCAATCCCATCTAATCCCATGGCTGAATTTATGTTAATATCTTTCATAATCTTATTCAACTCATTTATATTTATTTTTCTCTAAATATTCATTGCCTTCTTATTAAATCTTTCATCATTATAAATTTGTTCTATGCACAATTCTCTTTTGCTATATAAATCTAGTACACATCTCTTAATTATCTCATATATTCCTTCTTGGTTCTTAGTTTGTTTCCCTTCTTTATTCCTTAATTACATTATCATTTTTCTTTCTGTCATTATTTTACAGAAATATGGCACTACTTCCTCTTTTTTTACCTTGTAAGCAATATTTTTTGCTTATATAACAAATTGTTATTTTTTCTTGATTTCTTTTATATATTTCTCTTTCCTTTTCATACAACATATTATTTTTTCTACTAAACCATTAAAACATTCTTTACTTAATACTCTGCATTACATTTTTTCTTCTTTTCATCTTCTCTTCTACACATTCTAAAATACATTTTTATATTTCTTTTTAAATTGTATCCACCAAATAGTCCATTTTTTCATATAAAATGTGCATACTAATATGTTATTTCCATAATTTTATAAGCTCTTTTCTCTCTATCTCTAATTTTTTTCATTAATTATTTTTATTCATTTTCCTATTTTAACATATTCGTAATTTTCATGAATTTTCATCCAGATAGCCACATAATCAGAAAATCCAGTATATTTTATTCCTTTTTGAATAATTTTTAAACCTTCTGATATTAAGAAGTAATCAATTTCTGTCTTAATTTCATTACTTTTATAGGTCCAGTGTTTATTGTCCCATATTTTTAATTGTCCACTCCTCATAATTTCTGTAATTATTTTAACATCACAGTCCTTCTTTTTTTCTTTAGGTTAAAATTGAAATCACCTGCCATTATTATATGTATAGTAACACAAACATAATTAAGTAGACTTTTAAATAATATTTCTTTTTTTTGTCACATATGCATATAAGGCTATAACCCTATACACATGCTATTCCATCTCAACTCAACTACAGTTATTCTCAGATACCTGAACATGTTTCTTTACATATATTCCAAATAACAGTACCATTCCAAAGCCTTTCTGTTTGCACCCTTTCCTCTTTCGTTAACAATCTGTCTTCTAACACTATTATTGAGCTTCTACAGCCACACACCAATATATTATATTAATTGTCCTCTTAATATTTTTCATACTGTTCACATTTAAAGTTAACATTTTCAACTTTATAGAGCAGTTGTATAAAATATATTTCTATCCCTTACCTTTCTCATTTTCTCTTACCATTATATTTTTTAACTTTCTTTTTCACTCCCCAACTCTCTTTCCTATTGAATTTTTTTTGCCTTTTACTATATGCCACTCTGTCTCTTCTTCACTTGTCTCATCTGTTTCTTTTTCTTTTTTCTTTTTCTTTATCTTGCTTTTTAATTTAGAAGCAAATTCTACATTTTTCATTTGTGGTGTATCTTCCTGTTCACCATCCTCTTCCATCTCTTTTTCTTGTATAACTTCTTCTACAGTTTCTTTTTTATTTTAATTTTCCTGTGTCTCTGTCTCATACTCTAACCATGAATTTCCTGCATTGACACATTGCTTACAGTTTAATTCACATTTCTTTGCATTATGACCTGTTTGGCCACATAAATGACATCTTTTTGTTCATTAATTAAATCATTCTTTCCACAAAAATAGCAAGTGTTAGGTTGTCATCTATATTTCACAAAACCTCTATAACCATGACCAGTAATATTACTAGGTATATGTATTACATTGCCATTTTCCATTTTTAAAATTACTCCTCATTCCCATCCCCCAGTCCATAGTCCTCTTTTATCATGTATTTTAGTAGTGTCCATCACTTATTTACATATTGTCAACAAATGTTCTTTGAATTCTTTTGCTTCCACTTCAGTTCTGAACTGAATGATAACCCTTTTCTTTGTTTGTCTAAAAAAGGTTTAATGACCCACCCAAACATTTTTCCATAGCTTGACCAGTTTCAAATATCAAGTCACAAAATGTTTCTTTGCTAATTAAAATGAAAGCACTTACCTCTTCAGCTTTACACCCAGTGATACTATAACACCGGACCATACCTCATATCTGTCAAACCTTTTTCTTTTTTTATTGCTCTCCTGAACAACAAATTTCTTCTTTGTTTCTTTTATTCCCATTTCCTCTTTGGCTCTTTCTCCCAATGTTTCAGCATACGTCTTTTTCTCTGGAACTTTCTCTGGCACATGTTCTTTTTCTATTTTCTCCATAATCTCACTCCAGGATACTGCAGCTCCATGTTCTGGCTCACTCTATTTTATCATCTCCTGCAGATAAACATCCTGCAACCCTCCCAACTAGTGGGTTGAAGTAATACATTTTCTACTGTTTCTGTCAATTGAAACAAATTTTCCTGGAAAGTTTGTTCCAAATCCATTTCCACCTCTGCATTCACCTCCATTTCCTTCTTGACCTCCTCTCCATTTGAAAACAATGTTGTTTCAGCTCCCAAATCCTTTGTGAACATTTCTGGTAGCGATTCTACCATTTCTCCTTAATTTTCAATGTTTCACCACTATTTCACTTTGGCTTACAGCCTCCATGTTTTCTTCCTGTTTCTCCAGGTCACCTTCACACCTGGACTGGAAACAAGAAGTCAGTTGTGTCACACACAAACTCTTCCCCCTACTACCAAGAGTAGAGGAAGTTCCCTGATGCCCGTTTTACATTTCCTCTAGTAATATAAATACCACCTTGGGCCTTCCTTTAAAATAGGCTACTAGCCTGGTTGGACTAACCCAGTCAACAAAAGGATAAATAAAAAGTTATATCTGATGGTGTGACTGTGAAGGCTGCCAGCCTAGCTAGATAGAATTTTGTAAATAATTATATGTCATTGTAACTAATAATATGATCCACAGGCTTGTTTGCCAAATGTAAGAAAACTGTGTTATGTGTTGAGCTTCAGAAATGTAACCACAGTGCACCCTGCTGGAAGAAAGCTGATAAGTAAAGAATTTTATGACTGTGTGTGATCTCAAGCTGGGAGACAGGATGTCTGCAGTTGGAAATTCTTTCTATTTTCCTAAGACAGAAATAATTACTAGGTTTCATATGTAAAGTGTCTTTTATTGCTGTGATTTCCCAGCAGCTGCAAGATCGCAAAGAAATGTTAAATTTTATGTTCTGTGAGCCTGGGAAACTTAAGCAGAAGTGAAAAGGATTATGAAATCTGAAATGACTCAGCAGTAATGTGTATTATCAATTTAAGAACTATCTCAAGAGAAAGATTTTGCATTTTTAATTTTGTTCTGAAGCTGACAACTCACCAGCACCATGCTTTGTATTAGTATTTCTCTTAGAGATAGATAGGAATATAGCCAGATAAGTCCAGCTGTTTTCTATATTTATGTCAGACTGTCCTACAATGTTGTTTTAAAGTATTTTACTGTGATTTCTGAACTCTCTGTTGTGATTGCGTTGAATTAATGAGTATTGTCTTGTGTTTTTATTATTTATTGTTAAATATTTTTAGACCTTTTAACTTTGGCTGTTATGTGTAGAGATATTTAAGCTCTTAGAGTACTTGCATGTATTTGATGATACTGTATAAGCCACTCCAATAGCCTTGCTGTTCATCACACTTACTATTTAGATAATAATAACATTGCACAGTAGAATTGGACACCCTTTGATAAGGGCCTTTAGAGTAGCTGATAAGAGTAGTTGGTGGCAGTGATTATTCCTTATAGCCTGGGCAGAAGGGGCAAATAGCTAGTGAACCTGTGCCAGCCTTCCTCAAGAGTGTCTGTGTGTTTGTATATAAATCAAATCTCAAAGTGTGTGTGTGTGTGTGTGTGTGTGTGTGTGTGTGTGTGTGTGTGTGTGTGTGTGTGTGTGTGTGTGTGTGTGTGTGTGTGTGTGTGTGTGTGTGTGTGTTTGTGTGTGTGTGTGTGTGTGTGTGTGTGTGTGTGTGTGTATGTCAGCTACTTGGGCAGGGACATGAAACACTGGTTGGACAGAGAGGGTACTGGAGGTTTTGGCTTGACTACTCGGCTGAGATCTGAACCCTATAGCTGTGCCAGTGGGGAGTCTTATTGGGGATCTGGAGAGAAAGGGAGAATCCAGCCTCAGACTGACTGTGATCTCTGTGTGCTCTTAAGGGAAATTGTACTTTACTGTGTGTGTACTTGTTATTCTCCCAATGTGGACACCCCTCACTGGTGCTAGTGGTGAGGATTGAAGCTCCTTGATTACTGGGCCTGTGCACAGGCATTACAGTGACATTGCCAAATAAATTCTGAAAATGACTTACAAGTGGGTCATATGTCAGATGGGTGGAAATGTACCACAACAAGCACTATTGCACCCCTGAGAGTGGGTAAAAGCACCATGGCAACACCTATAAATAGACTAGAGGCCATTTTATGGGCAGTGTATTCCTAATCACAACAGATGTTAATTCAAAGAAGCCTGAAGTGATCTGCATGGAATCAAGTACCTCAGTGAAAAGCACTGCATTCTAAGGAAAATAATCACAAATAACGGATTACCTGACCAAAGTGTAAGTGAAAATCAATTTATAGAGCAAATCAGATATGTTGTTAAAGAGTTGTATAAAGCATTATGCTTTACTACCCCATCATCCATTCAGCACTGGGCTGGCAGAACAATTTTTAAAGTTTTATAAAAAGGCAATGGAAGCAATGAGCCATTATAAAACCCTACTGTAGCACAGACTGACTGAGGTCTGATATTCATTAACATGTTAATGGCATGCAATTTCAAAACTATACATGACAGGTACAAACAAAGTGTTGGTACAGGTGAGTACATACTGGCAAGAGACTTTTGAAATGATAAATGGTACCAGGCCATACTGATGCAAGGAACATAGCTTTAATATTTCAAGTAGACAGTGAACAAGGTATCTGGAGAAAGAATATGGACAAAATGAAGAAGGCTAGCCATCCCTTCAGAAATGAACCAGTAACCAGGAAGATGGGCTTTGACGACCTGCAGCATATTCCAAAATGCTGAGGTGACCCAGACCATCACTAGAGCAGGATAGATATTCCACATCATGACCACAGAATGATATCAATTCATGACCTAAGATGGACATACATCCTAGACATGACACTAAAATGCATGCCAAAACTTGACTCTTCTGGAGGGTGAAAACCAGAATTCCAGATCGACACTAAATCAAAGGGCCAGTCAGGGTAGACCAGTCATGTAATGGCTGTTTACATCACTAGTTAGCTCCAACAAGGAAACAAACTACAGTCTCATGAAGAACATCACATTAGAGAGGTCAACAAGGCTGTGGTATATAGTCCTAAAGATCATTGGAACACAAACCAGAGCAGTGTAAAGGCATTGTTAAATTACAAACACTCTGGCTACATCCTGAATTTTCAGTAAAGAATTGGTGTATAATATTGGTATAACTAAATACTGCTTTGAAATGCATTACGCTGCATGCACTATCAGTGAATCCAGATCTAGTACCTGCATCCAAACTGAGCTGTAAATGTAACTGTTTGCTAATATGCACACCCTCCTGGTGTGAATAGGATTGACGTAGTATGGATGCTCCTACTTGTTTGTAGGATGTGCATGTTTACTATACATTTGCACTCAAGTGAGACCAAATTTACATTCAAGCAGCGAGTAAAGCCCAATGTGTCTAATAGAGTATGGCTCAGTGTATTTATTTTTCAGAACAAATGGTATGTTACTTAGAGCAAATGAACAACAATAATATCCGATACCTACAATAAAAACGGACATTCTCTGTATGTATGATGGTTAAGAAACATTATCTTCCTATCCAACAGTAATTTTCCCAGCATGATAAGGTAGCTCATTTCATAGAGACACTGAAGGCTGTAACCTACTAAGAAAAATCTGCTTCACTATCCTATTCCTGTGTAATCCTTTTTGTCTATTATACTTAACATCCAAACAGAAAGCATCTACAGAGATATATACTCATCTCCAAACAGCTTCCTTGCATATTTAAGCCTGGAACAATTAGCTACAAAAATTGTATCAATGTATAGTTTGCCCAGTGATTTAGCTCAGTAATGTATAGTGTGCCCAGTGATGCAGTTTAGTAATATATAGTGTGCCTAGCGGTGTAATTCAGTAATGTATAGTATGCCCATTGGTTTAGTTCAGTAATATATAGTGTGTTCAGTGATGCAGTTCAGTAATGTATAGTGTGCTCTTGGTTTAGTTCAGTAATGTCCAGTGTGTCCATTAGTGTAGTTCAGTAATGTCTACTGTGCCCAGTGGTGTAATTCAGTAAGGTCTAGTGTGCCCAGTGGTGTAATTCAGTAATGTATAGTGTGCCCAGTGGTGTAGTCCAGTAATGTATAGTGTGCCCAGTGGTGTAGTTCAGTAATATATAGTGTGCCCAGTGGTGTAGTTCAGTAATGTATAATGTACCCAGTGGTGTAGTTCAGTAATATATAGTGTGCCAAGTGATTTAGTTCAGTAATGTATAGTGTGCCCACTGGAGCAGTTCAGTAATGTATAGTGTGCTCAGTGGTGTAATTCAGTAATGTATAGTGTGCCCAGTGATGTAATTCAGTAAGGTATAGTGTACCCAGTGGTGTAATTAAGTAATGTATAGTGTGCCCAGTGATGTAATTCAGTAATGTATAGTGTGCCCAGTGGTATAGCTCAGTAATGTATAGTGTGCCCAATGATGCGGTTCAGTAAAGTATAGTGTTCCATGGTTTAGTTCAGTAATGTATAGTGTACCCAGTAGTGTAGTTCAGTAATGTCTGGTGTACCCAGTATTGTAGTTCAGTATGTATAGTGTGCCAAGCAGTGTAGTTCAGTAATATATATAGTGTGCCCAGTGGCATAGTTCGATAATGTCTAGTGTGCCCAGTGCTATAGTTCAGTAATATATAGTGTGCCCACTGGTGTAGTGTGGTAATGTCTAGTGTGCCCAGTGGTGTAGTTCAGTAATGTATAGTGTGTTCAGTGATGCAGTTCAGTGATGTATAGTGTGCCAGTGGTGTAACTCAGTAATGTACAGTGTGCCCAGTGATGGAATTCAGTAATGTATAGTGTGCCCAGTAGTGTAGTTCAGTAATATATAGTGTGCCCAGTGATTTAGTTAAGTAATGCATAGTGTGCCCAGTGATGCAGTTCAGTAATGTATAGTGTGCCTAGTGATGGAATTCAGTAATGTATAGTGTGCCCAGTGGTGTAATTCAGTAATATATAGTGTGCCCAGTGGTTTAGTTCAGTAATGTATAGTGTGTCCAGTGATGCAGTTCAGTAATGTATAGTGTCCCCATGGTTTAGTTCAGTAATGTCTAGTGTGCCCAGTAGTGTAGTTCAGTAATGTCTAGTGTGCCCAGTAGTGTAGTTCAGTAATGTCTACTGTGCCCAGTGGTGTAATTTAGTAATGTCTAGTCTGCCCAGTGGTGTAATTTAATAATGTATGGTCTTCCCAGTGGTATAGTTCAATACTATATAGTGTGCTCAGTAGTGTAGTTTAGTAATATATAGTGTGCCCAGTAGTGTAGTTCAGTAATGTATAGTGTGCCCAGTGGTATAGTTCAGTAATATATAGTGTGCCCAGTGATGTAGTTCAGTAATGTACAGTGTGCCCAGTGGTATAGTTCGGTAATGTATAGTTTACCCACTGGTGAAGTCTGGTAATGTATAGTGTGCCCTATGATGCAGTTCAGTAATGTATAGTGTGCCCAGTGATGTAGCTCAGTAATGTATAGTGTGCCCATGGTTTAGTCCAGTAATGTAAAATGTGCCCAGTAGTATAGTTCAGTGATGTCTAGTGTGCCCAGTGGTGTAGTTCAGTAATATATAGTGTGCCCGGTGGTATAGTTCAGTAATATATAGTGTGCCCAGTGGTGTAGTGTGGTAATGTACAGTGTATCCAGTGGTGTAGTTCAGTAATGTATAGTGTGCCCATTGATGCAGTTCAGTAATGTATAGTGTACCCAACAGTGTAGTTCAGTAATGTCTAGTGTACCCAGTTGTGTAGTTCAGTATGTATAGTGTGCCCAGCATTGTAGTTCAGTAATATATAATGTGCACAGTGGGATAGTTCGATAATGTATAGTGTGCCAGGTGTTATAGTTCAGTAATATATAGTGTGCCCAGTGGTGTAGTGTGGTAATGTGCAGTGTGCCCAGTGGTGTAGGTCAGTAATGTATAGTGTGCTCAATGATGTAATTCAGTGATGTATAGTGTGCCAGTGGTGTAACTCAGTAATGTATAGTGTGCCCAGTGATTGAATTCCGTAATGTATAGTGTGCCCAGTGGTGTAGTTCAGCAATATATAGTATGCCCAGTGGTTTATTTCAGTAATGTAGAGTGTGCCCAGTGATGCAGTTCAGTAATGTACAGTATCCCCATGGTTTAGTTCAGTAATGTCTAGTGTGCCCAGTAGTGTAGTTCAGTAATGTCTAGTTTGTCCAGTAGTGTAGTTCAGTAATGTCTACTGTGCCCAGTGGTGTAATTTAGTAATGTCTAGTATGCCCAGTGGTGTACTTTAGCAATGTATAGTCTTCCCAGTGGTATAGTTCAGTAATATATAGTGTGCCCAGTAGTGTAGTTTAGTAATATATAGTGTGCCCCAGTAGTGTAGTTCAGTAATGTATAGTGTACCCAGTAATGTATAGTTCATTAATATATAGTGTGTCCAGTGATGTAGTTTAGTAATGTACAGTGTGCCCAGTGGTGTAGTTCAGTAATGTATAGTGTGCCCATGGTTTAGTTCAGTAATGTATAGTGTGCCCACTGGTGTAGTTCAGTAATGTACAGTGTGCCCAGTAGTGTAGTTCAGTAATGTACAGTGTGCCCACTAGTGTAGTTCAGTAATGTATAGTGTGCTCAGTGGTGTAGTTCAGTAATATATAGTGTGCCCAGTAGTGTAGTTCAATATTGTACAGTGTGCCCAGTGGTGTAATTCAGTAATGTATAGTCTGCCCAGTAGTATTGTTCAGTAATATATAGTGTGTCCAGTGGTATAGTTCAGTAATGTACAGTTTACCCACTGCTGAAGTTTGGTAAAGTATAGTGTGCCCAATGATGCAGCTCAGAAATGTATAGTGTGCCCATGGTTTAGTCCAGTAATGCATAATGTGCCCAGTAGTATAGTTCAATAATGTCTAGTGTGCTCAGTGGTGTAGTTCAGTAATATACAGTGTGCCCGGTGGTATAGTTCAGTAATATATAGTGTGCCCAATGATGCAGGTTAGTAATGTATAGTATGCCCAGTGGTTTAGTTCAGTAATATATAGTGCGCCCAGTGGTATAGTTCAGTAATATATAGTGTGCCCAGTGGTGTAGTGTGGTAATGTACAGTGTACCCAGTGGTGTAGTTCAATAATTTATAGTGTGCCCATTGATGCAGTTCAGTAATGTATTGTGTGTCCATGGTTTAGTTCAGAAATGTATAGTATGCCCAGTAGAGTAGTTCAGTAATGTATAGTGGGACCAGTGGTGTAATTCAGTAATGTATAGTGTACAGAGTTGGTGTAGTTTAGTAATATATATAGTGTGCCCAGTAGTGTAGTTCAGTAATGTATAGTGTGCCCACTGGTGTAGCTCAGTAACGTATAGTGTGCCAGTGGTGTAGTTCAGTAATATACAGTATACCCAGTGGTTTAGTTCATAGTTTCATAGGTTCATAGGTTGGTACTAGGCTATCAGCCCTAGGGCCTATACAAGCCTAGCCATAACAATTCCCTGGCTATTTCTTCCCACAATATTTACTTCCCTGGACCCCTGTCTAGCAGGGCAACTGACGTGATCCCCGGGGTGATTTCCTATCTCCCATCCAATTGTCAAGGTTCCTTTTGAAGAGTGCCAAAGAGGCGCTCTGCTTGACATGTATGGACAGTCTATTCCAGAGTCTGGGAAGTGTCTGGGTCAGTAACCTATCCCTCCAGGATGTTTTGTTTATTGTGATGACAAGGTTTAGATCCCTGGAGTTTGTGGCTCTGAGGGATTGGGATTTCTTTAAGTGTAGCATGTCCAACAGCTCTGGGTTTGACATGGCCTTGTATGTTAAGCAGGGATTGCCTCTGAGTAGATGATATGCAACAGAGTATAGCTGGAGTTTTTTTAGATGGTCAGCATAGGGTATCTGCTTTAGGCTTGTGATTCTTTTAGTGAGGCATTTCTGTGGCCTTTCCAGTTGTTGCAGATGCCTTGAGAGGTACAAACCAAATGGGGCACTATATTCTATAATGGGTCTAATGAGGGAAGAGCACAGTAGGACAATGACCTCCTTTTTCCTGGATGAAAAGCCCTTAGTAATGAAGTGTGCCACATAGAAGGATTTCCTGACTGTTGTGGCGATGTGGTTATCGAAGGTGAGACCACTGCCCACCAGTGTCCCTAAGTCTTTTATCACACTTTTGGTGTTTAGTGTACTACCACCTATGTGGTAATTCACGGGTACATGTTTTTTCCTAAAGGGGATAACTATACATTTCTTGGCATTGAGCTTGGGCCCATGGCTCTGGCACCAAGCATCTGTTTCTGTAAGGCTCTTTTGTAGAATATCCACATCATTTGGGGATTCAGTAATGGCTCCCAGTTTGCAGTCATCTGCAAACTTTGTTAGCCAGATTCCCTTAGTGTTGGCCTGTACTTCAGAGAAGTAGATGCCAAACAAGAGCAGTCCCAGGACTGAACCCTTAGGTGCTCCACTTGTCACTTGTCTGGAGCTGGATTTGGAGTCAGCTACATTTACAGTGTTGGTTCTGTCAGAAAGCCAGTTGGCAACCCATCGAGTGACGTATGGATTAATGTCCAGCTTAGTAAGTTTATCTATGATTCCAGAGTGGGGATGGTGTTGAAGGCCTTGGCGAGGTCCAGATAGGCTGTGTGGACTGCCTTACCCTCATCCACAACTCTGGAGACTGATTCAAAGAAGTCAATCAGGTTCAGGAGACAGGATTGGCCCTTCACAAACCCAAACTGGGTGGGGTCCAGTGTTTGAAAGTTGCCAATGTCTTTGTTTATAAGTTCCATGATAATACGTTCCATGGCCTTGCAGATCAGGCTTCTCAGACTGATGGGGTGGTAGTTCCCAGGATCCAAGGTGGATCCCTCTTTGTGGAGTGGGATAACTGTAGCTGTACGCCACTCAGTGGGCACGAAGTCTGAGGTGATGCTATGATTAAACACGACACTTAGGTGAGGTGCCAGTTCATTTTGTAGTTCATGTAGTACACAGCCTAGGATGTTGTCTGGTCCCATGGATGCTGTATTCTTAGCTTTGGAGAGTGCATTTTTTACCTGTGTGGCCAATATTACCGGAATTTAGCAATCTTTCGGTATTGAGATAGGCCCTTTAGGGGTTGTGAAGGGGTGAATTTGGCACTGAATCGATCTGCCAGGATATTGGCAATATCCTTGGAATCAGTATATTTAATGCCATTCTGTTGTAGGTCAGAGCAGATCTAAGCATTGCCATTTAGATTCCTGACATAGGTATAAAATGCCTTGTAGTTGTCTTTGGAATCTTTGGCAATTTTATTTTCGTAACTAGCTTTGGAGGATTTTATGAGGGATCTCAGCTTCTTACTGAGGCTGGTAAGGGAGTTTTTGCATCCTATGATTTTCCTCTTTTCTGCAACAGTTTCTTCCTTTAGTTGTAAAGTTTGTTTATGGCAGGGGACCACCAGATTGACTTCCTTTTTTTGGAGGAGAGTGTCTTGGTTCTATTTGGGATGGCACGATTCATGCATGAGTGGATGTGCTCATACAGTGCTTTAATGTATAGTGTGCCCACTGGTGTAGTTCAATAATGTATAGTGTACCCTGTGGTGTAGTTCAGTAATATATAGTGTGCCCTGTGATGTAGTTGGGTAATGTATAGTGTGGCCAGTGGTGTAGTTCAGTAATGTACAGTGTGCCCAGTGGTGTAATTCAGTAATATTTAGTGTGCCCAGTGGTGTAGTTCAGTAATGTATAGTGTGCCCAGTGGTGTAGTTCAGTAATGTATAGTGCAGCCAGTGGTGTAGTTCAGTAATATATAGTGTGCCCAGTGGTATAGTTCAGTAATATATAGTGTGCCCAGTGGTGTAATTCAGTAATGTATAGTGTGCCCTGTGGTGTAGTTCAGTAATATATAGTGTGCCCAGTGGTGTAGTTTGGTAATGTACAATGTGTCCAGTGGTGTAATTCAGTAATATATAGTGTGCTCAGTAGTATAGTTCAGTAATATATAGTGTGCCCAGTGATGCAGTTCAGTAATGTATAGTGTCCCCAAGGTTTAGTTCAGCAATGTATAGTGTGCCCAGTAGTGTAGTTCAGTAATGTCTATTGAGCCCAATGGTGTAGTTCAGTAATGTATAGTGTGCCCAGTGGTGTAGTTCAGTAATGTATAGTGCAGCCAGTGATGTAGTTCAGTAATATATAGTGTGCCCAGTGGTATAGTTCAGTAATATATAGTGTGCCCAGTGGTGTAGTTCTGTAATTTATGGTGTTCTCAGTGGTGTAGTTCAGTAATGTATAGTGTGCCTAAGGATGCAGTTCAGTAATGTATAGTGTGCCCATGGTTTAGTTCAGTAATGTACAGTGTGCCCAGTGGTGTAATTCAGTAATATATAGTGTGCCCAGTAGTATAGTTCAGTAATATATAGCGTGCTCAGTGGTATAGTTCGGTAATGTATAGTGTGCCCACTGGTGTTGTTTGGTAATGTACAGTGTACCCAAGGATGCATTTCAGTAATGTATAGTGTGCCAAGTGGTTTAGTTCAGTAATGTATAGTGTGTCCACTGGTGTAGTTCAGTAATGTGTAGTGTGGCCGCTGATGTAATTGAGTATTGTCTATTGTGCCCAGTGATGTAGTTCAGTAATGTATAGTGTGCCAAGTGGTGTAGTTCAGAAATGTATAGTGTACCCGCTGATGAAATTGAGTAATGTATAGTGTGCCCAGTGATGTAGTTCAGTAATATATAGTGTACCCAGTGGTATACTTCAGTAATATATAGTGTGCCCTGTGGTGTAGTTCAGTAATTTATTGTGTGCCCAGTGGTGTAGTTCAGTAATGTATAGTGTGCCCAAGAATGCAGTTCAGTAATTTATAGTCTGCCCATGGTTTAGTTCAGCAATGTATAGTGTGCCCAGTAGTGTAATTTAGTAATGTATGGATTGCCCACTGGTGTAGATCAGTAATGTATAGTGTGGCCAGTGGTATAGTTCAGTAATATATAGTGTGCCCAGTGGTGTAGTTCAGTAATGTATAGTGTGCCCATGGTTTAGTTCAGCAATGTATAGTGTGCCCAGTAGTGTAATTCAGTAATATATAGTGTGCACAGTGGTGTAGTTTGGTAATATATAGTGTGCCCAGTGGTGTAGTTCAGTAATGTATAGTGTGCCCAGTGGTGTAGTTTGGTAATATATAGTGTACCCAGTGGTATAGTTCAGTAATATATACTGTGCCCACTGGTGTAGTTCGGTAATGCATAGTGTGCCAAATGGTGTCATGGTAATGCATAGTGTGCCAAATGGTGTCATTCAGTAATGTATGATGTACTCAGTGATGTAGTTCAGTAATATATAGTGTGCATAGTGATGTAGTTTGGTAATGTATAGTGTGCCTGGTGATGTAGTTCAGTAACATTTCCATTTTTGAAAGCACTGGAGCCAAAACATCTTCCAATATAATTGTAGGAATTGACATAGATTGCAATAAAAATAAAGCATATTTTGAAAAACATAACTATGAGTATTTGTGTAAAAATACAGCCATATTACCTTCATTTCACTGGAACAAAATGTTAGGCTCTACCTTGTTGCTTCTCACAATGTGCTACTTTTCTGATCTCCATCCTTTTTATTCTTCCTGTAGGTGGTAGAGTTGACATTCACTGGAAAACAATTAGTAATTTTAGTTTGAATTATATTTTTACATTAACTTTTTATGCCTTTGTAGCAGGTCTAGTTTACCTTTATGCATGTGCTGCAGAATATAAATGCATCGTCAGGCAGATACAGAAAGCTTTGTGTTGTTCTATGTACTTGGGAGTGTGTTCAGAAGTAGCAGCAACTAAATGGCATTTGTTGGGATGTCAGTATATAATTTCTGCTATAACTTGCTGTAGTTTTCTTTTTGTGCTAAAATGGCAGCCAGTTGTAGTTGCAACTCGTTACTCACAGAAAAGTTAACATCAGAGAATTGTTTCACTGTATTGCACTCAGTTTTTAAACTTGTTTTTCTCCGTGGGGATATCCCACAATTCTACTAGATGTAGAAAGAGGTATGATATTATATAAGCAAATTATTTGATAATTAACTGTCCACAATCTTGTTTTCAAGAGCCTTTGTGTGTTTTTTTCAATATTTGTTGGTTAAGAGGTATGAATATAAGCACAATAACTTTCTGAGTGGTACAGATTCTGCTTTGGTTTCACTTCACCAATATTCTAGTCATAGATATTTTGCTTTTACAGATTTGCTATGAAAATAAACTTCTGAAGCACATTTCATTACCAGAGATTTTGACTTCTGGAAGATGAAGCAGAAACACATCTTTCTGACAGAAGAAGAGACATACTAATATCCATGTTCTATCACTGTATCTCTAACTGTCATTACTAAATTTTACACTCTTCCCAGACAGGTTTATGCCACATACGTGGTAAGAACAGACTGAGGTAAAGGGAAACAGAATGTAGAGAAGGATAACTGTACAATCAGCATTTTTAGTTGCTGACATCTAAATCTTCTTCAGTGTTTAAAATTTGCTTGTGGAAAGATAATGCATAATACATGCCATGTAGGATGAGAACATACCTCTAAACATTTAGATTAAGAATTGTGAACAAAGCTAAAATTAATGGGGAACAAAAGCCCAAAATCAGTTACAGATTTTAATTATTGTTCTTATAAACTTAGAACATTGCTAGAATAACAGGTTTTGCATTAATGTGCATTTTAAAGGATACAAAGTCTGAAATTCAAACATCTGTTATTATTTGGTGACCTCAGTCTACAAAAGACTTAACAGAAAACCCATTTTATGAGGAACAGACAAAAAATATGAGGCAAAAATATGGGTAATCTGCAAAATTCTGGAC